>NC_057803.1:373371954-373648387 GCF_018294505.1 Triticum aestivum | reverse complement strand
TGTGCAACAGCTTGGGAAGGACAAAAGAGGAGGTCGCTGGTAGATGACGGGGGAGCAAGCAAGGACTGATGGCATCACTTCACCGCTACCCGTTTCTCAACTTTTGCTTTACACGGCACTATTTCGACAGGTATAATTGTTTCAGTAATTTCAGTTCTTGCAACTCATCATTTTGCTAAGAGAAAATCGACGCATCACATTACTAATGAAGTGGGTTTACTGGACCGTCGGATCGAAATCTCCTCGCGATACAGGCCGTCGGATCTCGATCTAAATCACTGTGGGTCGTTGGATATTTACCGATCAACTTCGGTCGTCGGATAAAATTCCAATGGCAACAGAATGTAAATATGATGCCCTCACCAGGGCATCTGGGTCATTTTGCTTGGGGGGGGGGGGTATAAAATGACCGCGGCTTCCTGCGATGAAAACCTAGCTGCCGCCTCCTCTCTCACTCGCTCTTGCAGCTCCCTCCCTCCCTCCCACGCAGGTGGTTCCCATGGCGATGGCGGCAGCGGCCACGGAGGAGGGCGGCATATCAGCGGCGCCGGCAATGGTGTCCGTGCCGGCTATGCAATGAATCCTGAACCATTTTTTATTTGTATTTAAAGTTGTTGCTTATTTATGCTCAAGTGGTGTTTGTGCTACGGCGGTGATGATTACCTTGGCTGGAATTAGTGTGCCTTTGAGCAATCGAGGCACCAGTGGGTATCAAGTTGGATCCTCCCTCTTGTCTCTAGAATCCTTTTTGATCATGTGATACTTGTTGTTGTCCTTGGATGGTCATTCTTGTTGAGTGATAACCAGGGCAGCTCTACTGTATAAACAGATCGATCTGGTAATAAGAGATGATGGGGGTAGGTTATATGATCGAGGAAAGGCAAATCTGAGCCCACTATGCAATAAAACTGCAGCTACCTCCCCTAATGTGTGTAATATTGAAGGAAAAAAAGAACTTTTCATGTCTTGCTACTTTAAAATTCCAAAAGGTTCATTCTTCTTTTGTTGGTTACTTAACCATGTTTTTTGTTTTGCTTTGGTTCTGGTTGAGATACTAAAGGTTGTTTATATATGAAAAGAACAGACACTTATAGTTTTGTATGCCTCAACTGTAGCTTAGGATCCAGTGTTGTAGTGCTTTGCCTAATTAAAAAAAATTATAATCAATAATAATCATTCTTTCCTTGTGATTTGAACTCTGAGAGGGCCATTGATTCTTGATCTTAAGGTGACCCCATTTTTCTATGCCTCATGCTCATGCTGCTCTATGTTCCTTTAAAAAAATTCTTGCTTGCATTTTGGGTTGGTTTTCTGCTCTATGTTCCCTTTTAGCGTTTCTTTCCGTTGTTGCTGCACTCCCTTTTTTGTATACTACTTGATCTTTTTGTATCTCATTCTGCCGCTTCTTGGTTATTAGATGCTTTGAGTTTGAGTGGCTTGAAGATACAGATTACACAATGTTCTGTTCTGTCATATGCCATCTTGATATGGATAAAATGTTAGCTTTTGATATGAGCTAGAATTATGTTGCCCCACCAGCCTGAAAATGTGATAAATAAAAGCCTACAATGCTCGTTTATTTGTATTTACAGGCTTCGTTGTGTAGATAATTTACTCTTTGTTCCATAGGATCACATTTGGTAGTGGTGTGACCTGAACCTTGATGCTTTCTTCTTGCTGCTGCTGCTGTATTCTGTAATGGAACTGTTAGATAAGGTAGTTAACTGTCTAGCCGTAGGTCTTAGTAGTGCAGATTCATTTTCTTTTCTAGGGTGTGCAGAACAAAATCAGGAGATGGTAGTAACTGGCAGCTACTTCTGAGTACAAATTTTGCTTCTCTAGATTATCATATTCCTTTTGTTTCTCATAATGAAGCCGCCGGGCAGTGCTCCAATATTGTATTACTGGGCAGTGCATGCCGTTGCCACCAGTTGCGCCTTGTGCGGCCGAGGGGCGCCAGCCGCAGGTGCTCGATGCGGCGCTCCCCTGTCACTCCTTCTGCGACCGCTGTAGGTGTTCCTCGGTCGTTCTTCGTCCTCCATTGGCAGGAGGGGCTCGGCTGCAGTTCTGCTACAGTCAATCTCCTCTCTCTCTCTCTCTCTCTCTCTCTCTGCTCCACCCATCATCGTGGAATTGCAGGTCGTTCATTAACACTATTTGATATCTGAGAACTAGAAATGCTGAAATCTGAAAACTGGAATCTCCAGTTAACTGAATTTTTGAACGTTTAATCTTGTCTAACTATTTGTGAGGTTTATTGGTGTTTCCAGTAGATAAAACCTAACCCTATGTATTTATAAATGGAGCAGAATTGTATTTATAGAACTTTAGAGAATATATTGTTGTCTTCTTCATATTCTTTTATTACTGAGCCACCATACAAAACTCTCTAGAGCAGAACTCTATTTCAACTATAAATGACAGGAACAAAACTTTTATATATTTTTTGTGTGTAGATGCTTAAGCTTAAGCTTCTGTTATTTGCTTCAGTTAGATATTAAAGAAGACTGAAATTTAGTCGATGGTGTATATACTTGATATATATAAATGGTCAAAATACGAAAGTGCTTTTATGAAAGTCAAATATGCAGTTGTCTTCCTGTTTGAATCTTCATTGTTGATTCCAAGTTTGCTGCTTCCCAAAAAGTGGAGATTTGTAGTACGGACAGAACTTCAACCTATTCAACATAGATCTTAAACTGACCAGACAATAGTATAATATTTTTTATTTACGTCCTTATAATTGTATTGCCACAAAAAACGGATTTGGAATATCAAAGAAAGCAGGTTCTTATGCTACATAATTATTTCCTCTACTTATAGTTAACCTCTCTATTTTGTCGTCTCTAACAGCCAAGATGAGTGCTCTACTCTTACGGTTCATGCTAACTGAACTGGTGATGTTTCTTTCTTCACCTCGATTGACGCCACATGTTCCCCCTGGTGAGTCTTGACACCATGTTTATACAATTAAGATCGTCCTCTAGTTGCTTGAACACATTTGATTTATTGCAAATTTTGGTACACTATTTTGATAGGAGTGTTCTTTGCTTACCGTTCACACTTACTAGGTGTTTTTCAGAACGTTTGTTAGAGCATAGTTCATGTATCTGGTACCTTAGCATTGTTAGCTTTTAAACTTGTTTTATGTCCATCACCCAGACATCATCTTATGTTCTTCTCAATTTGTGTGCGCAAAAGTTGCAATTCCATGTTCTAGGCTTAGCTCAACCAGATAACATGTAGGGAGTTCAATTTTATTTGTTAATATAATGGTGGAATCATATATCTCTAAGGTGCAGTCATTAGTCAAGTGTCAGTAACTTGCTGGTAGTTCTATTATGTCATGAACTAAAATGTTAAGGAGATTTCTTCCGTTTTATGAATTAACGATGTGGCCAACTGTTGTGAAGTCTCAAAAATGAGAAATGGTTGTCCATCAGTTGGTTTCTTGATTTTCTGCTTGGTTTTGTGAAATACATTTTGATTAGGGTTAAGGTTGGCCTTTGGTCTCAGGTTGCCGTGTCGTCCTCGTCTTCGGCTTGCAAGGGACTGGATCTGGTGTGATTGATTCTTCCTCTCGCAAGGTGGGTACATCCTCTGTTTCGATTTCTTCCACGAGTTTTGGTTTGCTGACTGAGAAATTTCAAGCAGAAAATGCACATATTGTACTTCTCTTGACTATTGTTTCTTCCTCCATTTTACCTTTCTGGGTATGTCCATTTTTCATTAGATACTTTTCTGCAGCGCATATGCGACAAATTCACAAATTTATAATTTTGACGTACTGCTGAAGGTAGAGGGACAAAAATTGAAGATCCAAATGAGCGACTCAAATTCAGGATTTGAGTTACCAATGTAGTGTCTACGACTGGCTGATGGTTCAAGAGTTCGAAGAAAGTCAAGCAGAAGGGAATACTACACATGCCCACGCTGCTATATGCCAAGGTATCACTTCAGCGGTGTTATTAGTTGCCATTCTGTCCTGATACAAACATGAGCCTAGAGTAGAGGAAGCACAACCCCAGCAAGAACATTCCTGTCTCAACATATTGGAGCCCCACTTTTGCGGATTTTGCTAGAAGTTAAAACAGTTGCTACTGTCACAACATACTAGATGCAACTTAGTATGCTGCCCTATGTCCCTCTTAGTTTCAGCACCACAAGAGCAGTATTGAGATGATTGGAAGTTTCCTTCTCTTCACATCTATATTTTGTTACAGGTTAAAAGGTCTGAAAATCTAGGTATGCTAGCATTGACAATCTTGCAGCTCTTTTGAATTAGTCCTAAATCATAACAGAAAGCTTTCTGTCATGATAATATATATTTCCGGATACATACTAGAGGCTACATATTGGGCAATACTAGAGGATACATACTAGAGGCTACATATTCCGACTTGCCAAGCCTTAAAGCCAAGTTTTTGTTCATCGATTTACCTACAAAAGATTAAGAGTTATAATAGATTCTCTGATCTAAACGAGTTAATGCAATGTTGCTGGCAGGTGCTAGAGGCCACATATTGGGCAGGAGATTTCGTATGGTGTGCAAGTGCTAGAGGCTACATATTGCTGGAAGGTGCTCAATTCACATTAGGACAGCCCACCCCCAAGAAGAAATTAAAACAGAGGTGAGACCTCAACTTCATGCCGATAAAGTTAATCGCTTCACATATACACGGTCCTTCACTCTCACTGATAATGCACCTTCACTTCCTTTTACCTGCCTATGTAATCACAAATATGAGAAACCTATTGCCTTATTGAACTTTGAAGATCCACGTTCCGAGGTACATAATTGACTATATTGGCAAGTTACATCTTTTTTGTGGGCAGGCAAGTTACGTCTTAATTCTACTGTTTTGTCCAACCTTGCATTTTTTAAATCAATGGAGAAGACCAGTTCTCTCCAAGTGCGCATAGTCCTCTTTCCTGTAACCATATGAACTACTAAAGCCAATCTGTTGTTGGACTGGGTCACATACATTTTGTGCACCGCGCTTCCATACTCATGTCATATTTTGGCAAGGGCTATTCTCACTAACATATTCTGTCGTACCAACTGTCATCTTATGTAAACATGTTGTCAACCTATGAAATCTACTCCCTCCGTCCCATAATATAAGATGTTATACCAACCAATATATGAGTACATTGGTTGTAATAACATTGGACATTGCTTTGTTGAACATCTTTCTGAGTTTCACTTATGCAAAACAATGACATATTCTTTCTTGTGTCATATGGTGGTCTTTTTTGTATTTCAATGGAACTGGACTGTGATATTAAAGATCATGCCACTGTTATGTTTTAGGAGCAAGTTGTTACTAATGTTGGATTATCAAATACCATTTTAAACTGGAGTTCACAAAAAAAGTCAAAACATATAGCGATGTAGCACATGATTTTACAAGTTAATTATCAGCACATATACATTCATTGTTCTTCACGGATTTCTTGATGCTAAAACCGCCTGATACATGGAAGTATACACCTCTGCTTACTAATAGGATCTATTTGAGTATGTACTCTAGCCTGGTTAGATATATCTTATGCATGTTCTTACCTTTGTTTCCTTAGTGTACAACCTTATACTTGGTGTCTTTTGAACTTAAAATGTATTACATAACAACGGGTGAAAGAGCTGGTGTACATAATCATCGGAGAGTCGGGATAAAACTGAAAAAATGGAACTCTTGAGCTTTGTCACATTTTAGTAGGAAAAGTTGATATGCAGGTTGTCAAGAGCTTCTTTTTGTCCATCAGATAGTTTATATAGCTTTGTCACCGAAGGTAAGTTTCGGATAGGGGATGCTGCTTGTGAAAATTATATACAACTACGAGTCCCTAGGTAAGTTCCGCATAGGGGATGTTGCTTGTGAAAATTATATACAACTATGAGTCCCTTTCTCTTTCCTGATATTTACAATTCCTTTTCAATTGGCCGTCACCGACACTGGCTGAAATATTTAGTTCTGTTGTCGCGCACCTAATACTTGCACACTATTTGTTTATCTATTTAGTTGGTCCTCACTGAAAATATATATATTGTCCGCGATGGATGTCGAATTTGGTGTGTAATAGTTAATGAGAATCTGGAGAGTGCCTAATGTTACATCAACCTTTATTCCGTCCCAGATACACTATTAGTGTTGATCAGCTACAAAGAACACTAAATAATATATGGGGATTAGAATGTAGGTACATGGAATGCAATCCAGCAGAGGAACTCAACAAATGAATAGACTCATAGAAAGCTACCAGTTCACCTCACACTTGATCTATTAGCTTTTTTTATTTTTCAGTAGTAGCATGTATGCCATGTAGATGAGTTATTCATAAAACTTACTGGTTCTCTAGAGGAAACATCTACTTTATCAAAAGACATCAAAGCTAATTTTCTAGGATGATATGATGATACCTTATATAGAATCCAGTTTACTCGCTCTTCATAGAAGTGCTTTTTAAGTGGTAGAAGTGTGCAGAACATTTTTACTCCCTTTTCTCCATTAACTGTTCAATGGATGAATAATTATCTTTCTGCTTTAGGAATACTAGCTTGATTAATTAGTGTCTCTGTACGATCGAAAAATTTGTAAGTCCTGAAAGTGAATCCTGACCGATGTACCCCTGCTTACCTTTCTATGCACAGATTATTCACTTTGTGAAGATCAATAACAATGAGGAGCAGGTGCCGGCAGCTGAGGCGTGTTTGTCTGGTACACACGAGCCAATTTCTCCTGTTAGGGTGGACGACATGTATGACTTTACGTCTTTACCCCGCATGTCGGTCCTTGGTTTGCTTGATTTTTAATGAGCGATGTGAGATTGATAGCGGGTCACATGTTTATCAATGTTATTTTGGCATCATCAAATTACTTACCTGCCAGTTCTTCTGTCGCAACTCTCTATCTTTTTGTTTATACATTTAGAAATCTTGTCTTAGGTTACAACTACTATTAAAGTAGTTGTATCTGCACTTTACCCGCGTTCACTCTTCTCATGTTTGATTTTTATGCTTCTATTTTTTTGGCTGACGAGAGCTTTCATGGCTGCTTATGTCATGTGAGTAAGCCTGATGCCAAATGTTAAAAAGTAAATAGGAATTGAGCTACAAATTCTTAGAGGAAATCAGATAGCTCCATTTGGAACGAAAACTGGAAAACACAACTTCCAGTTGGCTTTGATAGAATAGCAGCAGATCCAACCATGGCTAGCCAGAATAGGTTCTTCTTCGTCAATTGGGCTAGAGAGACGATCATGATTGGTCAATATGGTAGCATACAAAATATGTCACAATGTCAACCGACTGTAGATTTGATGGTCCAGTTTCACAGGCAATTGACATTTGTATCAATTATCCTGTGTATACATTATGCTATATGACCATGGAAGGTATGCCTACAAAATACAGAGCAGTTTGGTCTACAAAACATTTTACAAATATATTTGACGGTCCATATGTGTGTTTTCCTTTGACCCTGCAAAAGAATTGTAAAATAATGAGCAGTTCTGGAAAAATGCCAGAGGCCCAACTAAGCACAGTAGAAAGCCCGCATCTCACTTTACCATTATATAATTCATTTTGGTACCATCTGACCTAATGTTTTTCATTTCCTTTTGCTCCAAACCAGGCAAGCAGCCGCGATGACGGACAGGCCGCTCTCGCACCACCAGACTCCCTTCAGGGCAGTTACCCACGGGCACGTACTTTTGCCGTTTATTTTTACTTGTGATTCCGCTCGTTGTGAACGTGGCTCGATCCATGTTGTGGCCCAGTTATTATTTTTGTTTTGTTTCGATGGATCGTCTTGGCTTGCTTTTGGCCTGAAGTTGTTGCCTTGCTTTTGGCACACCTGATTCCACTACCTTTTGTTGTTGCTTGGACCAGTTTCTATGTAATGAACATATTTATATCAATGTTGTGCTTCTGTTATAATCTTGCTATATTACACTGGTGATTTTCGGTGATTACTCTGATTTCTACTTGCTCCAGTGAGTATTTACACGGTCATACTCATGTTGTATAATTCCTTTGGCTAAATTGTATAATTCTGACAGGTTCATACATCATGTTAAGGAGTATTAAGTTATAGCACGCTTA
This sequence comes from Triticum aestivum, assembly GCF_018294505.1. Taxonomy (NCBI): domain Eukaryota; kingdom Viridiplantae; phylum Streptophyta; class Magnoliopsida; order Poales; family Poaceae; genus Triticum; species Triticum aestivum. The sequence goes on along the minus strand of NC_057803.1, from coordinate 373,640,283 downwards.
CTTAGGTTCTTTGGCATGTTATTCATAGGGTTATCAAGTAGGTCCTAATAGGGTTACTCACAGTATTAAGTTAGGGATTGAACTTGTGGCGGTCCAATATCATGCTATTGTGTATATTTGCAATGCTTTGGTCACTGTGTTATCGTTACTGGATTGGATATGACTTTTACCCGGCAGCGGTGCTGCCTGGTGCGGCAAGCCGCACTTCCTATCTAGTTAAGATGCATCAAACCGTCATCCCCTCCATGAGGAAGGGCCAACTCAAGCAGGTATTACATCCATTTGTTTAAGCAGTAAATTCAGAAATCTGAATTGAACTAACTGATTTGGCTTATGTTCTGTAAATGCAGCATCCATGTACAAGAATTTCTGTAATGTAGAGAATAATCTCTTCTTTGTTAATAATAGTTTTATATAACATCACTTATATCAGGTCAAGTAGCCTCTCATAATGAAATACTGCATTTTTTGTAGATCTCTCTCAAAATGATTGTTTACAGATAAAATTATTTGTAGAGATGGAGGACCTCGTAACCGACCATGTTGGGAGCTTGTGAAGAAATAGTATGTTGCTGTATGGAGGAATCCTTTAAATAACTCATGCTACATGAGTCAGTGATCCTGAGGCAAACCTCCACTTTGTGATAGTGATGATAATTCCAGATAATGTTTGGTATTTTTTAACCCATCTAATCTACTTTTATTAGTTAAGCCTTAATTTGTTTTGAACATTTGCAATAATACTAAATTCATAAAGATGATCTTTACGGTTTAAATAAACTGTCTATGATTTTTCTAGAATTGTTCTGAACATTGGCATAATTATACATTCATCTCTTGCGGAGTAGTCTCATGATTTTGACTTATTTTTTGCTTGTTGGCGATTCCTAAATGTGTGATACTGATACATATTGCAGTTTCGTTTCAGATGCAACCTTCAACTATAGAGGTTTCAGTTTCCTGATGGCCGATTTCTTCTTTGCGAGTCTTCCTTTTCCTTATGTTCACAAGGTGTACAATTGTCTATAGTATTTGCCAAGTTTAATCTAATGTCTAGATAAAATGTTTTGCATGGCAGGAAATAAGCAAGTAGGTATTTGAAGGTGAACTTTATATGAATCCTCCCGCTCCGGCCTACCCATTCTTCAATGAGTTAGTATCCTCAAGTCACGATGTATCAATTTTGACATGCAAGACGTTATGATAAAATAGAGGATGTGGACTGACCATGGGTCTTGAGCCTTGCTTATTGGGATGGATGTATGTGATTGTTTTTCTCCCGTTGCAAAGCACGGGCATATTTTCTATATATATATATATATATATATATATATATATTTACGCTTTCAATTTATAAATATAAAATATATACGCGAGGTGGTACTAATTGGTTACTCCCTATTTTCGTCGGTCTTCGTTCCATCCGTCTGTCTCAACCAAAATTCCTCGCATGGGCCGCACATAGCTTATTTTGTGCATCCCCGCATGGGCCAAGGTGGGCCTGGTCGGATATTTTGGCAAAAAGGGACATTTACTTGCGTCAGGAATTGAACTCACGATCTCTCAAACCATACCATACACACCTACCAACTAAGCAATATCAGCTCATGCAATATCAGCTCATGCGTACTCAAGACGTTTACTTTTCTTATTCAATAGTACCACCTTGCCCCCTTACAACTGAAAGCACCAACATATATACGTCTTAAAGTTACACTTTATCAACCAGCTCGATAAGTCGGCTAAGGAAGGAAAATGAGTCCAGGGAAGGAAGATATTGTAACGCCCTCGATGTGGCTATATCTTCCATGTGTCGAAGCACGACTTAGAGGCATAACCACATTGAAAGCAATGTCGCAAGTGAGGTAATCTTCACACAACCCATGTAATATATAAGGGAAAAATATACATAGTTGGCTTACAATCGCCACTTCACACAATACATGAATAAAGCATTACATCATCCAAATACAATCAAGGTCCGATTACGCAACCAAAATAAAAGAAGAACCCCAAATGCGACAAGGTCCCCGATCGACCCTAAGTGGACTCCACTACTGATCAACTAGAACGAAACAACACAAAGGACAAGATCTTCATCGAGCTCCTCCTTGAGCTTAGTCGCGTCAACTGCACGGACTCATCGGCACCTGCAAACTGGTTTTGGAAATATCTGTGAGTCACGGGGACTCAGCAATCTCGCACCCTCGCGATCAAGACTATTTAAGCTTATGGGTAAGGTAAAGGTATGAGGTGGAGCTGCAGCAACCGACTAGCATATATGGTGGCTAACATGTACGCAAAAGAGAGCGAGAAGAGAAGGCAAAGCACGATCGTGAAACTATGATCAAGAAGTGATCCTAGAACAACCTACGTCAAACATAACTCCAACACCGTGTTCACTTCCCGGACTCCGCCGGAAAGAGACCATCACGGTTACACACGCGGTTGATGTATTTTAATTAAGGTCAACTTCAGGTTTTCTACAACCGGACGTTAACAAATTCCCATCTGCCCATAACCGCGGGCACGGCTTTCGAAAGTTCAAATCCCTGCAGGGGTGTCCCAACTTAGCCCATCACAAGCTCTCACGGTCAACAAAGGATATTCCTTCTAGCGGGAAGACCCGATCAGACTCGGAATCCCGGTTACAAGACATTTCGACAATGGTAAAACAAGTCCAGCAACACCGCCCGAATATGCCGACAAATCCCGATAGGAGCTGCACATATCTCTTTCTTAGGGCACACTCAGATTGTCTTAGGTACAGGTAGGCCAGCCCAGAGTTGCCCCTGGTGGCCACCGGCAGCTGACAGTTTGGACCAACACTTAGAGGAGCACTGGCCCGGTGGGGTTAAAATAATGATAACCCTTGAGTCTGCAGAACCCAAGGGAAAGAAAATGCTAGGTGGCAAACGGTAAAACCAAGGTTGGGCATTGCTGGAGGAGTTTTATTCAAGGCGAACTATCAAGGGGTTCCCATTATTACCCAACCGCGTAAGGAACGCACAATCCGGGAACATAACACCGATATGACGGAAACTAGGGCGGCAAGAGTGGAACAACACACTAGGCATAAGGCCGAGCCTTCCACCCTTTACCAAGTATATAGATGCATTAATTAAATAAGATATATTGTGATATCCCAACAAGTAAACATGTTCCAACAAGGAAAAACATCTCCATGTTCCAACAAGGAACAAACTTCAATCTTCACCTGCAACTAACAACGCTATAAGAGGGGCTGAGCAAAGCGGTAACATAGTCAAACAACGGTTTGCTAGGATAAGGCGGGTTAGAGGCTCGGTTCAACAGTATGGGAGGCATGATAAGCAAGGGGTAGGTATCACAGCATAGGCATAGCAAAAGAGCGAGCATCTAGCAAGCAAATATAGAAGTGATTTTGAGGGTATGGTCATCTTGCCTGAAATCATGCAAGGAAGAAGAACGAGTCCATGAAGAAGACAAACAGACGTAGACGAACGGGTGCTCACAAACGCGACGTTATCGAATCCAACCCGAAGAAGCAAACACCGGAAAGAAGCACACAACATAGTGAACAACCATCACATAATCATGACATGATGCACAATCAAGTATGATGCATGTCCGGTTTAATGAAGCATGGCAAGGTAAAATGCACAAACAATCCTACAAATTAAGTGGAGCTTAACATGCAACTCCGTTGCGTATTGACGAAACACCACGTTCAAGTTATTTAGTTCACTCTCGGTTAGGTACTCAACAATATTAAATGTTGTTAAACATGGCAAGAAGGTGAAGCAAAATAAAACTACCTATCTAGTCAAGTTTAAATGAGGCCGGAAGCAACGAACAACAATTCCGGTAAATCCCCATATGCATATATTAGGTTTGGTACCGTTCTGCCCTAAACCATATTTTATAGTTGTTAAACATGCAAAGTGATGCCACCATGTTAAACTAGGCATTTGCTACCCCATTTACATATAAAGTTTATTAGGTTTGGAGCTACGGTTATTTAGTTATGAATTAAAGCATTTTAACACGTTATTTAAGCAAATTTAAACAAACATCATTTTAAACATTTTAAACATAGATGAAAGTGACAAATTATTAATCTACACAAAATTCTAAGCAAGTTTCATATATAACTTATTTTAATCCGATGCAAGGTTCAACAGTTATTAAATGCATGATGCTTGGGGGGTTTTCTGCAAAATTGTTTTACTGGAATAAAAGCAAAATCGGAGCAGCAGAAAAAAATAACTACGGGCCGGATCAGAAACATAAAGGGCCAGAAGAGAGGAATAGAAAAAAAACAAAAGATGCGCTGGGGGCCTCACCATGGGCTAAGGCCCAGGTGGGTGTTGGTGGCGCGGGCAGGCCGCGGAGGAGGCTGGGCCTTCCTGGCGCTGGGCGATGGAGGGCGAGCTGGGCCTGGGGCGAGGCCGACCCAGTCGCAGTCAACGGGCGCAGAGGCCACGCGTGGGCATTGACGAGAGGACAAAACGGATCGGGCGCTTCTCGTCCTCCTGCTCGAAGCAGAGGAGGAGGCGGTGGTTGACGACGTCGGGGACATCGGCAGGGACGGCAGCGGACGACCAAGGCAAGGAGGAGGGCCGGCGGAATCCACGACAAGGATCCGGCGCGGCGCGGTACTTGGCAAGGATGGCGCCATGGATGTGGATGGTGCTGCTCCTTCCTATTCAAACGAGGAGAGAGAGAGAGAGAGAGAGAGAGCAGGGGAGGTCAGAGAGAGCATCAAACAGGGCATGCAGCGGCAGGGTCTCACCAGCAAGGTCCGGCAAGAAACGGCGCGGACGAGAGGTTGCAGGGAGTCGGGGATGCAGGAGCTGCTGCTTGCCGGCGTCGGGATACCCTAGAGAAGACTGAGAGAGAGAAGAAATCGTGTGGGAAAGAGAGAGAGAGGGCTTCAGCGAAGAAGAAAAGGAGAGGCAGGGGCGCGGGGTTCTTGCTGAAGGCGGTCACCGGAGACGGCGCTCCGGCGAGCAGGCGGCAACGTGGGAGGCATGGTCAAGAGCTCCTCTCCCGAACCAAAACGAGCATGGAGGCAGGTGAGCGCTGTTCCTGAGAAGAAAACGACGAGGATGAGCAAACAGAGGCCGAACAGAAAAAGGAGATGTAGGAAGACAAGGAGGAGCAAGGCGACGGGGCCCTGGTCCGGCAAGACGCCAGGATGCGCCGGACAGGCGACGGCGGCTCTGGTCACGGACGAGCTCTGGCTCGGGGATCACCTGGACGGTGCGGAGGGAGGCGGAAGGGCCTCGATCCAATCGGGATTTGGGCTCTGGCTGGCTGTGGGTTCCTCCGATGTTGACAACGAGCTGGAGCGGTGGTTGGCTCGATTGGATGGAGGAGACTGAGGAGAAGGGGATCGGGGAGGATCCCGATGTGATTTGAGTGTGGCGGCGGCAAGGAGGAAGGATGGGACATCTCTCCTTGATTTTAGGGTTGGACTAGTTTATATATAGGCCTGCGGATTAGGTTGGGGCTATCTCGTTCCTCCGGTCGCAATCGGACGATCGTGAATAAAATAGCTAGGGAGTCCAAATAAGAAAACGGAGATGTTTTGTAGACGTTTGGGGATGATCCGGATCCAACGGTAACGACTGTCTGGGTCGGGTCCGGGACAGTTTTTTGGACGCGCGTGCGAGGGGGTTTGATGCACTTAGCAGAGAGGGTTTCGGACCGTGCGGTCGCATCGGACAACTCCGGAAGTGAAGAGGGGAAGGAGGATGGACTAGGTGGGCTGTGGCGAGACTGCGAGGGGGAGAAGAGAGAGAGCGGGCCCGGCATATGTTTCCGGAGACCGAAAACGTCCGACGTTAGACCGACTATATTGTCGCTATAGTTAACGGTTGGGCTATCAAACGGACTCTGAACGCGATGAAATTTGACTGGCGGTCTTCCTACACTAAAATAAGACCGCACGCCAACTTTCAACCCATTCCGAGAACATTTTCCGGCCACTTATAAAATACTATTTCGAACATGCCGCAGGCGCGTGCAAGTGTGGTTGGGCTTAGTACGGACAACGGAGAGAACTCGGAGAACCCGGACGAATGCAAGTTTTAAAACGTGATGATGCAATGCACATGATGACATGATAAGATGCAACACACAAGCAAATGACATGACAACATCAGCGAATAACTGGAAGACACCTGGCACATCGGTCTCGGGGCGTCACAACACTCCACCACTACGAGAGGATCTCGTCCCGAGATCTAGAATGGCACCGGAGGGAAAAAACGGAGGAGGAAGATAAGCGGTAAAACTAAGTTGCCCCTTTCACAAATGAGTGAAACCAACGAACCTTGAAAAGGTTAAGCCATTGAAAGAAGAATGCAATGAAGAAGAACAAAGTTGAAAGCACTCCGGTAGGGAAGAGGAACAAGGAAGAACAAATTCGGGAAGCACTCCGAATGCAAATGGAAGGAATTAACAAGAACTTGACAAGATGATAGGATGCTTGATGAGATCAACAACATACTGCCTCCGGAACTATTGAATGAATGGAACAAGGGGTAAGAAAGATCTCGAACAGCACTCCGGTTTAAAAGAGATGAAAAACTTGATAAAATGAAAGAGCTTGAGCAAAGGGACACAACACTCCGGTTGAAAGGATAAGCACGAGTCAAACATGATCTTGACAAGACCAGAAGATGGGTTGAAGAGAGCAACATCACTAGACCTCCGGAGAAAGAATATAATAAAGATAATTGAGACAAAAGAATGCAGAAGAAAATGACAACTTCTGCTACAAAAGAGCTTGAAAAGGTATCCTTAGGAGAAGGGTCGAACGGATTTGTTGGAAAAAAACCAACAACAAAAAGAATAAGCTTGATATGGTCTTATGGAATACATCTCAAATTATGAGGTGACAACCTGCCACTCATGGGAAAAAGAATTGGATTGGTATGACCAAGGAGACGAGAAAGTATTTCACCAGGAGGATAAATGAAAAACTTGGATCATATATTATCACCATTAATAGCATTACTCCTCAAGGAAAGCTTTAGGTGAAATATAACCCAAGATAATTCCAATGACGAGATTGATGGATTTAAAATAACTCATTCTTGACAACATGTGAATCATGAAAAATGAACTCAAATTATCAAGAATGACATAATACCACCTCCAATGATACGAAAGAAAGAATTGCAATCCGGATAGCAAGATGAAGAAAAACTTGAGCTTCTTAGCAAAGACTGTCGATGAACACTACGAGAAGGAATTAAATCCTTGATGAATCCCTCATGTAGAACCTTCATGAAGAACTCCGTTAAAAAAATAATGATCAAACGGAAGGAAAGAGAAGTTGAAAACACAAGGTGAATCTTTGTAATGACTTAGATGGATCCTCGTGATGATATAATTGAGAGAGCTTGGAATTGCGGAAAGAGAAGATGAAACAATTGAAAATGAGAATTTGATGAACCTCCGTAATACGGAATTGAGTTTACTCGATGAAACAAGAATAAGAATTACATTATGCTTATCCTTCACCAATTAAATTGATGACAAGCAAAGGATTTGACATACTACTTATTCTCGTAGAAGGATTAAGATAAATATGGCGCCCAACTTGAGAAGGTCTTCAACGAACCACCGGTAGGATTGGAACAACGAATGAATTGATAAGATAAAGAAGGAAGAGAAATCTTGAAAGAACCACCATAAGAATTGAACAACGAATGAAGTAAAAGGATGAATCACCGGTAAGATTTTGAAGAACGAGAGCTGAAGCTGAAATGGATAAACCGGGCGCGTGCAAGTGTGGTTGGGCTCAGAACGGACAACGGAGAGAACTCAGAGAACCCGGACGAATGCAAGTTTTAAAACGTGACGATGCAATGCACATGATGACATGATAAGATGCAACACGCAAGCAAATGACATGACAACGTCAGCAAATAACTGGAAGACACCTGGCACGTCGGTCTCGGGGCGTCACAAATATATACACCCATACTATGTGGGCTAATTAAAAGGAAACAAAGAAAGAAGGAAGGAAGAAAATTAGCGGGCAATGAGTTCTGGGAAGGAAAGAAATATGGTGGGCCAATTTAAATAGGAAGGAAGGAATATCCATACTACGTGGGCGCTAATTATACTGGAAGGAAGGAAAAGAATGATGTAGTGCGTCCTATGTGGACTAATTAGACGAAATTCGGGCTAATTAACTTGTGGGAAATTAATGAGATTCATAATGCCATGCTTGCTGAATAAATTTAAAAGAGGGCGTTTAAGAAAACAAGTATTAAAGGAGATTAGGTGAAATTGCTAATTGGTGGTTGTTCAAGAAAAAGCCAAGAAGCCCCCTAATTAAAGGAGAGTTTTTCTAAGGCACCCGAGTGTATTTGTGTGGAGGGCCTGCCTGTAATTGGCGTGACGGGCGGCCGCTATCCGGCCCTGCTTGGATCCTAACCAAATACAATGAAGAACGACTCTTTTGTACTCTTTTCAGTTTCCTCCTCGGTGTGTGCATGTGTGTTGCTGTGCAAAGCTCAATCTCATTAAGTTTCCTATAGCTAGGTACACGAGCTAGGTTCTGCATATACCAGCTTGATCTGCATGCAAATCTTATAGGAAAGCAAGACTGGATTGATTTGTCCTAGAACTGTGTACATGTGTAAACTTGGGCAAAACTGAACACAACATAGTTTCATGTACCTTGGTTTGTTGGTTCTGCATGTCAATATTGATGATCTCAAACAACTACTTGGTTCTGATTGTTGATGTTATATGATGGATGTGTGCACAATGAGAGAGCGTCATGGAGATAGCAGAAACTAAAGGCCTAATTTGCCTCCACACATGGTTTTGTCTTGTCCAATTTCACAGCTTGACTGGTTAGTAACTTACTATTTTACTGGTCATGGAACAAACTATATATAGGTCTATATATAGACCCCATTAAAGATTACATCACCTAGGCACCAACTCAATATGAGGGTGCTCGAAAACAAGCCGACGAACTTCGGCACTCGAGAATTCAGAAAAAAAATGTTTCATGTCTACCACATCTGCACAACCTGATTCTCGTGCCTTACAAGCTATGTTACTTTAGTTGAAGGAAGGATAATGTAGGGATGCTATTTTCTCCCGTTGCAACGCACGTGCAATTTTCCTAGTATTATTATTATATAGCACAAATACCCGTGCGCTGCAACGGGAGAAAAACTTACATGCTATTTTTATGTTCACCGTCTCCCCCTTCCTCACACCCGAAACTTCAATTTATGTCTCCAATTTATTCGGGCCTTTCTCCCATTTGAGAGTACAGTTCCTTTGTTTCCCAAATAATTTAGATCCGTGGATCAGTCTCTGCTTATCAATTCACAAGAGGACTTGTTAATACTCAACCAATCTCATATATAAATTTATGTAGTTAAGAAAGCAAGATAGTACTACTTAAAGGTGAACAAAATATGAAGGTTTATTAGCTTGCTTCAATGCTGTCCTGCCCCGATCGCGCCTTGAGCCGAAGGGAGTGGCTGAAACGTGGCATGGTCTCCAATACATCCCATACAGATGTGAAGGCTAATACTATATTCTTGCAGTGATGATGCAGACACGTATTTAGGATTCTCGGCAATCAAATGCTCGGGGGTCTTAGATCCGGCAACCTTGGAAGCGTTGGCTTTCTGTGAAGCCCTTTCTCTTGCTCTTGATCTTTGTCTATCACATGTGATCATAGCATCAGACTGTAAGGTTGTGGTCAATGACACCAAGGAAGGCACGGGTGGGTAGTATGCAGGCATTATTAAGGAGATTAAACTGACATCAAGATAATTTGCAAGATGCTCCTTATCAGCATTTTTGAGAGGCCGAGTCGGCACATTATCTAGAAATTGACGAAGTCGTCACATAAACCTTCATAGACAACGGGAACGTCTTGTGCCAGTAAATACACATCGCCAAAAGGCATGAAATAAATCCAAAAAAATGCGAACACAAGTGCCAAGTCTAGAACTTGTACCCTTGTGAGCTGAAGTATCGTTTTTCTCCTAGCCATCCAACCACAGGTTGGTTCGCAGGGCATATATATATATTCTAATGCATGCATGCAGATTAAATATGTGCCCTTAGGATCCTCGTGCTCATTAGATAGCATTGTCGACTTTCATTTTTACCGGTAACTTGTGCGAACAAAGACCAGTGGCCATGAATTAGGATTGCCCGGCTCCATTTAAACTCGATATACTCAATATTTTTTAGGCTATCAACATAATCGTCATACTTTTGCATCTTAATTTTATAGAGCAACTCATTGTACCGTCCAAGATGTAACGATATGCATAAACATCTAGACTTAACCTATGCAAAGATGCATCTTAGGTACTATTGTTTTTATCTCGGCCTCTTTGAGAGTTATATCATCTAAGTCATTTTAGAAGCATATCCAGTTGTTACCCCTAAGGGATAAAAATGTGTGTGCCTTTAAGTATTCCTTTTATCCAAGCGGCCGAAACACCGCAACTTCAGAAAATATAAGATAACTTTTATAGTACCCTTATACTCCATATGGAGGATTGGGAGTACCAACTAAATCTGGCCATTCATTTTAAGGGGTATCTTAGTCATTTCCCTTTGTTACTAAAACAGATCTGATCCTTAATTTCATCTGATCTAATCTAATAACCTAAATTAACATGAACCATTATCGACGTCGTCGTTGTCTCTTCATCATCCGCCCGGCATCGCCGCCATCTGCTCCTGGCCAGAATCAATGGATCTGGCGTGATCACCTATTCCGTCCGCATGCCCGAACTGGCAAAAGAAAATGGCCTAGTTGATCTTCATGGAACACACAGGACTGGCTGCAGCATCATGACTAGAGGAGGATACATATCTTCGTCATTAGGAACGAACAAACTGTAGATAGATTATGATGCAGCTACGAGACTGATACGTCCATTTTGCATCATGCTTTTATATCAATATTTATTGCACTATGGGTTGTTATTACACATTATGTCACAATACTTATACATATTCTCTCTTATTTTACAAGGTTTACATAAAGAGGGAGAATGCCGGCAGCTGGGATTCTGGCTGGAAAAGGAGCAAATATTAGAGACCTATTCTGATAGCTCCAAAAGTCCTGAAACTTCACGGATGATGTTTTCCAAATATATAACAATATTGAGTGCAAGAACTTCACTAGGGGGGCCACACCCACACCCCTACCTCGTGGGCCCCCTGGTGGCCCTCCGGTGACCATCTTCTGCTATATGGACTCTTTCAATGGAAAAATAATCATAAGCCATATTCTCGGACGAAACTCCGCCGCCACGAGGCGAAACCTTGGCGGAGCCAATCTAGGGTTCTGGCGGGGCTGTTCTGCTGGGGAAACTTCCCTCCCGGAGGGGGAAATCATCGCCATCGTCATCACCAATGCTCCTCTCATCGGGAGAGGGCAATCTCCATCAACATCTTCATCAACACCATCTCATCTCAAAACCCTAGTTCATCTCTTGTATCCAATTCTTGTCTCCAAGTCCGGGATTCGTGCTAGTAGGTTGCTAGTAGTGTTAATTACTCCTTGTAGTTGATGCTAGTTGGTTTAATTGGTGAAAGATCATATGTTCAGATCCTATATGCCCATTAATACCCCTCTGATTATGAACATGTTTATGCTTTGTGAGTAGTTACTTTTGTTCTTGAGGACATGGGAGAAGTCTTGCTATTAGTAGTCATGTGAATTTGGTATTCGTTCGATATTTTGATGAGATGTATGTTGTCTCTCCTCTAGTGGTGTTATGTGAACGTCGACTACATGACACTTCACCATTGTTTGGGCCTAGAGGAAGGCATTGGGAAGTAATAAGTAGATGATGGGTTGCTAGAGTGACAGAAGCTTAAACCCTAGTTTATGCGTTGCTTCGTAAGGGGTTGATTTGGATCCATATGTTTCATGCTATGGTTAGGTTTACCTTAACACTTTTGTTGTATTTTGCGGATGCTTGCAATAGAGGTTAATCATAAGTGGGATGCTTGTCCAAGTAAGGGCAGCACCTAAGCACCGGTCCACCCACATACCAAATTATCAAAGTACCGAACGTGAATCATATGAGCGTGATGAAAACTAGCTTGACGATATTCCCATATGTCCTCGGGAGTGCTTTACGTTATATAAGAGTTTGTCCAGGGTTGTCCTTTGCTACAAAAGGATTGGGCCACCTTGCTGCACCTTATTTACTTTTGTTACTTGTTGCTCGTTACAAACTATCTGTTACCACTTATTTTAGTACTTGCAGAGAATACCTTGCTGGAAACCGCTTATCATTTCCTTCTGCTCCTTGTTGGGTTCGACACTCTTACTTATCGAAAGGAATACGATAGATCCCCTATACTTGTAGGTCATCAAGAATCTTTTGTAGCGCCATTGTCGGGGAGTGAAGTGCCTTTGGTAAGGAAAAATTTATATAGTGTGCTGAAATTTACTGTCACTTGTTACTATGGAAAGTAATCCTCTGAGGGGCTTGTTTGGGGTATCTTCACCCTGACCAGTAGAGCAAAGAGTTGCTCCTCAACCTACTGAACCTACTAAAAATGAAAATGCTTGCTTTGAAATTCCTTTGGGTATGGTAGAAAAATTGCTAGCTAATTCTTTTTTAGGAGATGGAACAAAACATCCTGATGAGCATATAATATATGTGGATGAAGTTTGTGGATTATTTAAGCTTGCAGGTGTACCCGGAGATGTTGTTAAGAAGAAGGTCTTCCCCTTATCTTTGAGGGGAGATGCATCGACATGGTATAGGCTATGTGATGATATGGAGTCTTGGAACTACAAACGATTGAAATTGGAATTTCATCAAAAGTTTTATCCTATGCATCTTGTTCATCGTGATCGCAATTATATATATAATTTTTGGCCTCGTGAAGGAGAAAGAATCGCTCAAGCTTGGGGGAGGCTTAAATCAATGTTATATTCATGCCCCAATCATGAGCTCTCAAGAGAAATGATTATTCAAAAAATTTATGCTCGGCTTTCTCGTAACAATCGCACCATGCTTGATACTTCTTGTGCTGACTCTTTTATGATGAAAACTATTGAATTTAAATGGGATTTATTGGAAAGAATTAAACGCAACTTCAAAGATTGGGAACGCGACAATGGTAAGGAGTCAGGTATGACACCTAGTTTTGATTGTGTTAAATTTTTTATGGATACCGATATTTTTCATAAATTTAGCACTAAATATGGACTTGACTCTGAGATAATAGCTTCTTTCTGTGAATCTTTTGCTGCTTATGTTGATCTCCCTAAGGAGAAGTGGTTTAAATATCATCCTCCCATAGAAGTAAAAGTAGTTGCACCTATTAAAGTTGAAGAATAGACTATTACTTATAATGATCCTATTGTTCCTACTTCTTATGTTGAGAAACCGCCTTTCCCTGTTAGGATAAAGGATCATGCTAAAACTTCAACTGTGGTTCATAAAAGCAATATTAAAACATATACACCTCCTGAGCAAGTTAAATTTGAACCCAATATTGCTATTGTTAAAGATCGCTTGTCTGATAATATAGATGGGCATGTTATTTATTTCTGTAATGAAACTGCTAGAATTGCTAAACCCTGTGATACAGATAAACCTAGACCTATGGTAGGCAGGCCTGTTATTTCTGTTAAAATAGGAGATCATTGTTATCATGGCTTATGTGATATGGGTGCTAGTGCTAGTGCAATACCTTATTCTTTATACCAAGAAGTTATGCATGATATTGCACCTGCTGAGATGGAAGATATTGATGTCACAATTAAACTTGCTAATAGAGATACTATTTCACCAATGGGAATTGTTAGAGATGTTGAAGTCTTGTGTGGGAAAACTAAATATCCTGCTGATTTTCTTGTTCTTGGTTCCCCACAAGATAGTTTTTGTCCCATGATATTTGGTAGACCCTTCTTAAATACTGTTAATGCTACCATAGATTGCAAAAGGGATGTTGTTACTGTCGGTTTAGATGATATGACTCATGAATTTAATTTTTCTAAATTTAGTAGACAACACCGTGAAGAAGAATTACCTAGTAAGGATGAAATTATTGGTCTTGCTTCTATTGCCGTACCTCCTAGTGATCCTTTAGAACAATATTTGCTAAACCATGAAAATGATATGTTTATGAATGAAAGAAGGGAATTAGATGAAGTATTCTTTAAATAGGAACCTATTCTGAAAAACAATTTACCTGTTGAAATCCTATGGGATCCTCCTCCACCCAAGGGTGATCCCGTGTTTGAGCTTAAACCATTACCTGATACTCTTAAATATGCTTATCTTGATGAGAAAAAAAGATATATCTTGTTATTATTAGTGCTAACCTTTCAGAGCATGAAGAAGAGAGATTATTGAAAACTCTAAAGAAGCACCGTGCTGCTATTGGGTATACTCTTGATGATCTTAAGGGCATTAGTCCCACTCTATGTCAACATAAAATTAATTTGGAAGAAGATGCTAAACCAGTTCGTGATCATCAACGCCGTGTGAATCCTAATATGAAAGAAGTGGTAAGAAAGGAGATACTAAAGCTCCTTGAGGCAGGTATAATTTACCCCGTTGCTGATAGTAAGTGGGTAAGTCCTGTCCATTGTGTCCCTAAGAAGGGAGGTATTACTGTTGTTCCTAATGATAAAGATGAATTGATCCCTCAAAGAATTATTACTGGTTATAGGATGGTAATTGATTTCCGCAAATTAAATAAGGCTACTAAAAAGATCATTATCCCTTACCTTTTATCGATCAAATGCTAGAAAGATTATCCAAACATACACATTTTTGTTTTCTAGATGGTTATTCTGGTTTCTCTCAAATACCTGTGTCAGCCAAAGATCAATCAAACACTACTTTTACATGCCCTTTTGGTACTTTTGCTTATAGACGTATGCCTTTTGGTTTATGTAATGCACCTGCTACCTTTGAAAGATGCATGATGGCTATATTCTCTGACTTTTGTGAAAAGATTTGTGAGGTTTTCATGGACGACTTTTTTGTCTATGGATCTTCTTTTGATGATTGCTTGAGCAACCTTGATCGAGTTTTGCAGAGATGTGAAGAAACTAATCTTGTCTTGAATTGGGAAAAGTGCCACTTTATGGTTAATGAAGGTATTGTCTTGGGGTATAAAGTTTCTGAAAGAGGTATTGAAGTTGATAAAGCCAAGGTTGATGCTATTGAAAAGATGCCATGCCCCAAGGACATCAAAGGTATAAGAAGTTTCCTTGGGCATGCCGGTTTTTATAGGAGGTTCATTAATGACTTCTCAAAAATCTATCGGCCTCTGACTAATTTATTACAAAAATATATATCATTTGTCTTTGATGATGATTGTGTAGAAGCATTAGAAATACTTAAGAAAGCATTGATCTCTGCACCTATTGTTCAGCCACCTGATTGGAATTTACCCTTTGAAATTATGTGTGATGCTAGTGATTATGCTATAGGTGCTGTTCTAGGACAAAGAGTTGATAAGAAACCAAATGTTATTCAATATGCTAGTAAAACTCTAGACAATGCTCAAAGAAATTATGCTACTACTGAAAAAGAATTCTTAGCAGTTGTATTTGCCTGTGATAAGTTTAGACCTTATATTGTTGATTCTAAAGTAACTATTCACACTGATCATGCTGCTATTAAATATCTTATGGAAAAGAAAGATGCTAAACCTAGACTTATTAGATGGGTTATCTTGCTACAAGAATTTTATTTACACATTGTTGATAGAAAAGGAGCTGAGAACCCCGTTACAGACAACTTGTCTAGGTTAGAAAATGTGCTTGATGACCCACTACCTATTGATGATAGCTTTCCTGATGAGCAATTAAATGTCATAAATACTTCTCATACTGCTCCATGGTATGCTGATTATGCTAATTACATTGTTGCTAAGTTTATACCACCTAGTTTCACATACCAGCAAAAGAAAAAGTTCTTTTATGATTTGAGGCATTACTTTTGGGATGACCCACATCTTTATAAAGGAGTAGATGGTGTTATTAGACATTCTTTACCTGAGCATGAACAGGAACAGAACCTATGCAAGTGTCACTCTGAAGCTTATGGAGGACATCATGCTGGAGATAGGACTGCACATAAGGTACCGCAATCTGGTTTTTATTGGCCTACTCTCTTCAAGGATGCCCGTAAGTTTGTCTTATCTTGTGATGAATGTCAAAGAATTGGTAATATTAGTAGACGTCAAGAAATGCCTATGAATTATTCACTTGTTATTGAACCATTTGATGTTTGGGGCTTTGACTATATGGGACCTTTTCCTTCCTCTAATGGTTATACACATATTTTAGTTGCTGTTGATTACGTTACTAAGTGGGTAGAAGCTATTCCAACTAGTAGTGCTGATCATAACACTTATATTAAAATACTTAAAGAAGTTATTTTTCCAAGGTTTGGAGTCCCTAGATATTTAATGACTGATGGTGGTTCACATTTTATTCATGGTGCTTTCCCTAAAATGCTTGCTAAATATGATGTTAATCATAGAATTGCATCTCCTTATCACCCTCAGTCTAGTGGTCAAGTAGAATTGAGTAATAGAGAACTCAAATTAATTTTGCAAAAGACTGTTAATAGGTCCAGAAAGAATTGGTCCAAGAAACTTGATGATGCATTATGGGCCTATAGAACTGCATATAAAAATCCTATGTGTATGTCTCCGTATAAAATGGTCTATGGAAAAGCATGTCACTTACCTCTCGAACTAGAACACAAGGCTTATTGGGCTATTAAAGAACATAATTATGATTTTAAACTTGCCGGTGAGAAGAGGTTATTTGATATTAGCTCACTTGATGAATGAAGAACCCAAGCCTACGAAAATGCCAAGTTGTTTAAAGAAAAAGTTAAAAGATGGCATGACAAAAGGATACAAAAGCGTGAGTTTAACGTAGGTCATTATGTATTGCTATACAACTCTCGTTTAAGATTTTTTACAGGAAAACTTCTCTCTAAATGGGAGGGTCCTTACGTTATCAAGGAGGTCTACCGTTCCGGTGCCATAAAAATCAACAACTTCGAAGGCACAAATCCGAAGGTGGTGAACGGTCAAAGAATCAAACACTATATCTCAGGTAATCCCATAAATGTTGAAACCAATGTTATTGAAACCGTAACCTTGGAAGAATACATAAAGGACACTTTCTGGAACGTTTCAGACTCCGAAAAGGAATAGGTATGTGGTATGGTTGTTGGGGAACGTAGTAATTTCAAAAAAAATCCTACACACACGCAGGATCATGGTGATGCATAGCAACAAGAGGGGAGAGTGTTGTCTACGTAGCCTCGTAGACCGTTCGCGGAAGCGTTATATCAACGCGGTTGATGTAGTCGTACGTCTTCACGATCCGACCGATCCAAGTACCGAAAGCACGGCACCTTCGAGTACTGCACACGTTCGGCTTGGTGACGTCCTCGCCTTCTCGATCCAGCAAGAGGGGCGAAGTAGTAGATGAGTTCCGGCAGCACGACGACATGGTGACGGTGTTGGTGAAGAACAATCTTCGCAGGGCTTCGCCTAAGCACTACAAAAACTATGACAGAGGATAAACTAGAGGGGACGGGGTTGCCGGCATACGGCTTGGTGTTTCTTGATGTGTCTTTGGTGCTAGCCCTGCCCCTCTATTTATATGTTGAGCCCTGGGGTCGAAACTTGGAGCAAAAGCCTCCTCAAAGTCGGTTTTGCCCGAAAGGCAAGAGTCCCACTCGGACTCCAGGACCAAACGCCACAATCCTTGGCGTCCGGCCCATATGCCACGGGCCTCGGCGTCTGGCCCAGGGCCAGACGCCAGGGTCTCCGGCGTTTGGCCCCATGGCCTCCGCAAAACTCCTTTTGCACCGACTTATAGCCCCATGGGCCTGACCCCTTGGCCAAACCATATCATCCAATATATGAATCTTTACCTCCGGACTATTCCGGAGCTCCTCGTCATGTCCGTGATCTCATCCGGGACTCCGAACAACATTCAGTCACCAACATACATAACTCATATAGTACTATATTGTCAACGAACGTTAAGCGTGCGGACCCTACGGGTTCGAGAACTATATAGACATGACCAAGACACCTCTCTGGTCAATAACCAATAGCGGGACCTGGATGCCCATATTGGCTCCTACATATTCTACGAAGATCTTTATCGGTCAGACCGCATAACAACATACGTTGTTCCCTTTGTCATCGGTATGTTACTTGCCCGAGATTCGATCGTCGGTACCTCAATTCCTAGTTCAATCTCGTTACCGGCAAGTCTCTTTACTCATTCCGTAATACATCATCCCGCAACTAACTCATTAGTTGCAATGCTTGCAAGGCTTATAGTGATGTGCATTACCGAGTAGGCCCAGAGATACCTCTCCGACAATCGGAGTGACAAATCCTAATCTCGAAATACGCCAACCCAACAAGTACCTTCGGAGACACCTGTAGAGCACCTTTATAATCACCCAGTGACGTTGTGACATTTGGTGGCACACAAAGTGTTCCTTTGGTAAACGGGAGTTGCATAATCTCATAGTCATAGGAACATGTATAAGTCATGAAGAAAGCAATAGCAACAAACTAAATGTTCAAGTGTTAAGCTAACGAAATGGGTCAAGTCAATCACATCATTCTCTAATGATGTGATCCCGTTAATCAAATGACAACTCATGTCAATGGCTAGGAAACATAACCATCTTTGATCAACGAGCTAGTCAAGTAGAGGCATACTAGTGACACTCTGTTTGTCTATGTATTCACACAAGTATTATGTTTCCGGTTAATACAATTCTAGCATGAATAATAAATATTTATCATGAATTAAGAAAATAAATAATAAATTTATTATTGCCTCTAGGGCATATTTCCTTCAGTCTCCCACTTGCACTAGAATCAATAATCTAGATCACATCGCCATGTGACTTAACATCAATAGTTCACACCACCATGTGATTAACACCCATAGTTCACATCGTCATGTGACCAACACCCAAAGGGTTTACTAGAGTCAATAATCTAGTTCACATCGCTATGTGATTAACACCCAAAGAGTGCTAAGGTGTGATCATGTTTTGCTTGTGAGAGAAGTTTAGTCAACGGGTCTGCAACATTCAGATTCGTATGTATTTTGCAAATTTCTATGTCAACAATGCTCTGCACGGAGCTACTCTAGCTAATTGCTCCCACTTTGAATATGTATCTAGATCGAGACTTAGAGTCATCCAGATCGGTGTCAAAGCTTGAATCGACGTACCACTTTATGACGAACCTTTTGTCACCTTCATAATCGAGAAACATATCCTTATTCCACTAAGGATAATTTTGACCAATGTCCAGTGATCTACTCCTAGATCACTATTGTACTCCCTTGCCAAACACATGGCAGGGTATACAATAGGTCTGGTACACATCATGGCATACTTTATAGAACCTATGGCTGAGGCATAGGGAATGACTTTCATTCTCTCTCTATCTTCTGCCGTGGTCGGGTTTTGAGTCTTACTCAACTTCACACCTTGTAACAAAGGCAAGAACTCCTTCTTTGACTGTTCCATTTTGAACTACTTCAAAATCTTGTCAAGGTATGTACTCATTGAAAAACTTATCAAGCGTCTTGATCTATCTCTATAGATCTTGATGCTCAATATGTAAGCAGCTTCACTGAGGTCTTTCTTTGAAAAACTCCTTTCAAACATTCCTTTATGCTTTGCAGAATACTTCTACATTATCTCCGATCAACAATATGTCATTCACATATACTTATCAGAAATGTTGTAGTGCCCCCACTCACTTTCTTGTAAATACAGGCTTCACCGCAAGTCTGTATAAAACTATATGCTTTGATCAACTTATCAAAGCGTATATTCCAACTCCGAGATGCTTGCACCAGTCCATAGATGGATCGCTGGAGCTTGCATATTTTGTTAGTACCTTTAGGATTGACGAAACCTTCTAGTTGCATCATATACAACTCTTCTTTAATAAATCTATTAAGGAATGCAGTTTTGTTTATCCATTTGCCAAATTTCATAAAATGCGGCAATTGCTAACATGATTCGGACAGACTTAAGCATAGATACGAGTGAGAAACTCTCATCGTAGTCTATACCTTGAACTTGTCGAAAACCTTTTTGCGACAATTCTAGATTTGTAGATAGTAACACTACTATCAGCGTCCGTCTTCCTCTTGAAGATCCATTTAATCTCAATGGCTCGCTAATCAACGGGCAAGTTAATCAAAGTCCATACTTTGTTCTCATACATGGATCTCATCTCAGATTTCATGGCCTCAAGCCATTTTGCGGAATATTGGCTCATCATCACTTCCTCATAGTTCGTAGGCTCGTCATGGTCAAGTAACATGACCTCTAGAACATAATTACTGTACCACTCTGGTGCGGATCTTACTCTGGTTTACCTATGAGGTTCGGTAGTAACTTGATCTGAAGTTACATGATCATCATCATTAGCTTCCTCACTAATTGGTGTAGTAGTCACAGGAACAGATTTCTGTGATGAACTACTTTCCAATAAGGGAGCAGGTATAGTTACCTCATCAAGTTCTACTTTCCTCCCACTCACTTCTTTCGAGAGAAACTCCTTCTCTAGAATGGATCCATTCTCAGCAATGAATATCTTGCCTTCGGATCTGTGATAGAAGGTGTACCCAACATTTCTTTTGGGTATCCTATGAAGACGCACTTCTCCGATTTGGGTTTGGGCTTATCAGGTTGAAACTTCTTCACATAAGAATTGCAACCTCAGACTTTAAAAAACGACAGCTTAGGTTTCTTGCCAAACCATAGTTCATACGGTGTCGTCTCAACGGATTTAGATGGTGCCCTATTTAATGTGAATGTAGCTATCTCTAATGCATAACCCCAAAACGATAGTGGTAAATCGGTAAGAGACATCATAGATCGCACCATATCTAATAAAGTACAGTTACGATGTTCAGACACACCATTACACTATGGTGTTCTAGGTGGCGTGAGTAGTGAAACTATTTCACATTGTTTTAACTGAAGGCCAAACTCGTAACTCAAATATTTTACTTCTGTGATCATATCGTAGAAACTTTTATTTTTGTTATGATGATTCTCCACTTCACTCTGAAATTCTTTGAACTTTTCAAATGTTTCAGACTTGTGTTTCATCAAGTAGATATACTCATATCTGCTCAGATCATCTGTGAAGATCAGAAAATAATGATACCTGCGGCGAGCCTCAGTATTCATCAGAGCACACACATCAGTATGTATGATTTCCAACAAATCTGTTGCTCGCTCCATTGTTCCGGAGAACGGAGTCTTAGTCATCTTGCCCATGAGGCATGGTTCGCAAGCATCAACTGATTCATAATCAAGTGATTCCAAAAGCCCATCAGTATCGATTTTCTTCATGCGCTTTACACCAATATGACCTAACCGGCAGTGCCACAAATAAGTTGCACTATCATTATTAACTTTGCATCTTTTGGATTCAATATTATAAAAATGTGTATCACCACGATCGAGATCCAACAAACCATTTTCATTGGGTGTATGACCATAGAAGGTTTTATTCCTGTAAACAGAACAACAATTATTCTCTAACTTACATGAATAACTGTATTGCAATAAACATGATCCAATCATATTCATGCTCAACGCAAACACTAAATAACATTTATTTTAGGTTTAACACTAATCCCGAAAGTATAGGGAGTGTGCGATGATGATCATATCAATCTTTGAACCATTTCCAATACACATCGTCACTTCACCCTTAACTAGTCTCTGTTCATTCTGCAACTCCCGTTTCGAGTTACTATTCTTAGCATCTGAACTAGTATCAAATACTAAGGGGTTGCTATAAACATTAGTAAATTACACATCAATAACATGTATATCAAATATACCTATGTTCACTTTGCCATCCTTCTTATCCGCCAATTACTTGGGGTAGTTCCGCTTCCAATGACCAGTCCCTTTGAAGTAGAAGTACTCAGTTTCAGGCTTAGGTACAGACTTGGGTTTTTTCACTTGAGCAGCAACTTGTTTGCCGTTCTTCTTGAAGTTCCCCTTTCTTCCCTTTGTCCATTTACTTGAAACTAGTGGTTTTACCATCAACACTTGATGCTTTTCTTGATTTCTACCTTCGTCGATTTCAGCATCACGAAGAGCTTGGGAATCGTTTCCGTTATCCCTTGCATATTATAGTTCATCACGAAGTTCTACTAACTTGGTGATGGTGACTAGAGAATTCTATCAATCACTATTTTATCTGGAAGATTAACTCCCACTTGATTCAAGCGATTGTAGTACCCAGACAATCTGAGCATATGCTCACTGCTTGAGCTATTCTCCTCCATCTTTTAGCTATAGAACTTGTTGGAGACTTCATATCTCTCAGCTTGGGTATTTACTTGAAATATTAACTTCAACTCCTGGAACATCTCATATGGTCCATGACGTTCAAAACGTCTTTGAAGTCCCGATTCTAAGCCGTTTAAGCATGGTTCACTAAACTATCAAGTAGTCATCATATTGAGCTAGCCAAACGTTCATAACATCTGCATCTGCTCCTGCAATAGGTTTGTCACCTAGCGGTGCATCAAGGACATAATTCTTCTGTGCAGCAATGAGGATAAACCTCAGATCACGGATCCAATCCGCATCATTGCTACTAACATCTTTCAACTTAGTTTTCTCTAGTAACATATCAAAAATAAAACAGGGGAGCTAAACGCGAGCTATTGATCTACAACATAGATATGCTAATACTACCAGGACTAAGTTCATGATAAATTAAAGTTCAATTAATCATATTACTTAAGAACTCCCACTTAGACATACATCCCTCTAATCTTCTACGTGATCACGTGATCCATATCAACTAAACCATGTCCGATCATCACGTGAGATGGAGTAGTTTCAATGGTGAACATCACTATGATGATCATATCTACTATATGATTCACGCTCGACCTTTCGGTCTCCGTGTTCTGAGGCCATATCTGTTATATGCTAGGCTCGTCAAGTTTAACCTGAGTATTCCGTGTGTGCAACTGTTTTGCACCCGTTGTAGTTTCAAAAAAATTCCTACGCACACGCAGGATCATGGTGATGCATAGCAACGAGAGGGGAGAGTGTTGTCTACGTAGCCTCGTAGACCGTTCACGGAAGCGTTATATCAACGTGGTTGATGTAGTCGTACGTCTTCACAATCCGACTAATCCAAGTACTGAAAGCACGGCACCTCCAAGTTCTGCACACGTTCGGCTCGGTGACGTCCTCGCCTTCTCGATCCAGCAAGAGGGGCGAAGTAGTAGATGAGTTCCGGCAGCACGCCGTCATGGTGACGGTGTTGGTGAAGAACAATCTTCGCAGGGCTTCGCCTAAGCACTACGAAAACTATGACGGAGGATAAACTAGAGGGGACGGGGTTGCCGGCACACAGCTTGGTGTTTCTTCATGTGTCTTTGGTGCTAGCCCTGCCCCTCTATTTATATATTGAGCCCTGGGGTCGAAACTTGGAGCAAAAGCCTCATCAAAGTCGGTTTTGCCCGAAAGGCAAGAGTCCCACTCGGACTCCAGGACCAAACGCCACAATCCTTGGCGTCTGGCCCAGACGCCATGGGCCTCGGCGTCTGGCCCAGGGCCAGACGCCAGGGTCTCCGGCGTTTGGCCCCCTGGCCTCCGCAAAACTCCTTTTGCACCGACTTATAGCCCCATGGGCCTGGCCCCTAGGCCAAACCATATCATCCAATATATGAATCTTTACCTCCGGGCTATTCTGGAGCTCCTCGTCATGTCCGTGATCTCATCCGGGACTCCGAACAACATTCGGTCACCAACATACATAACTCATATAGTACTATATCGTCAACGAACGTTAAGCGTGCGGACCCTACGGGTTCGAGAACTATGTAGACATGACCGAGACACCTCTCTGGTCAATAACCAATAGCGGGACCTGGATGCCCATATTGGCTCCTACATATTCTACGAAGATCTTTATCGGTCAGACCGCATAACAACATACGTTGTTCCCTTTGTCATCGGTATGTTACTTGCCCGAGATTCGATCGTCGGTATCTCAATTCCTAGTTCAATCTCGTTACCGGCAAGTCTCTTTACTCGTTCCGTAATACATCATCCCACAACTAACTCATTAGTTGCAATGCTTGCAAGGCTTATAGTGATGTGCATTACCGAGTGGGCCCAGAGATACCTCTCCGACAATCGGAGTGACAAATCCTAATCTCGAAATACGCCAACCCAACAAGTACCTTCGGAGACACCTGTAGAGCACCTTTATAATCACCCAGTTACGTTGTGACGTTTGGTGGCACACAAAGTGTTCCTCCGGTAAATGGGAGTTGCATATCTCATAGTCATAGGAACATGTATAAGTCATGAAGAAAGCAATAGCAACAAACTAAACGATCAAGTGCTAAGCTAATGAAATGGGTCAAGTCAATCACATCATTCTCCTAATGATGTGATCCCGTTAATCAAATGACAACTCATGTCAATGGCTAGGAAACATAACCATCTTTGATCAACAAGCTAGTCAAATAGAGGCATACTAGTGACACTCTGTTTGTCTATGTATTCACATAAGTATTATGTTTCTGGTTAATACAATTCTAGCATGAATAATAAACATTTATCATGAATTAAGGAAATAAATAATAACTTTATTATTGCCCCTAGGGCATATTTCCTTCAACGGTAAGTAAACCAACTCCAAAACAGTTTTTAAGGCAATATTTCTCCATTTTGGAATATTTAGAAAAATAGAAAAATAAGCAGCAGTCCGGAAAGGACACGAGGGCTCTACGAGGGTGGAGGGAGCACCCTACCCCCCTCGGCGCGCCCCCCTACCTTGTGGGCACGTCGTGTGCTCTCCGGACTCCGTTTTCTTACAGGACACGTATTTTGGTTGGTAAAAATTCATTATATAATCTCCCAAGGGTTTTGACTCCTGTATCACGCAAAAATCTCTTGTCTTTGTTTCGAGCTACTTTTCTGACAGATCTAGATTATCATGACGTCTCCAAGTGCTCCCAAGGACAAGTTCTTCGAGAAGATCATCAACCCTTACCTCGCGGAGGTGCAGCGACACCCTCAAACCATTGAGATGCGTGATGGGTTGCTACACATCCGTGATGCTGAGGGACCGAAGGAGAACGAAAGCGTGGAGACGAGGCTCGAAGCAATGGAGCAACACGTTTTCAAGTGTCAGGGGATGGTGGAGCGTGGACTCAACTCCAACTACATGATGATCACAGAGTTCACCAACAAACACAAGCTGGATGCCAACAACATCAGGGAGACCATCTTCAAGCTTCACGAGAAAATCAAGCACCTTCAAGCTCAAATCTATGACCTGCAAAACCAAAACTGTGAATATGAATATAGATTCAAAAGGATGAGTTTGGCTGTAGATTTGAGGATCCCGGAGACTCGGTCATCCTTCTATGATGGTGAGCCTATGCCTTGGAAGAAGGACGATAAGCCTACGTCATCAACAACTCCACCTTCTTCTCCAACAAAGAAGAATTGAGTATTTGGTATGGGCACTCCACTTGGCAACTGCCAAGCTTGGGGGAGTGCCCCGGTATCGTATCACCATCACTTTTATCTTTACCATTTTTCTTAGTTCGATCCTTTTGGTAATATCTTGATCTAGTAGAATAAAAGTTCTTAGTATGATCTAGTTGTGAGTTTTGCTTTATTATCCTTCTATGTAATCGAGTCCATGAGCTATATAATAAAGATTAGTGTTGAGTCAAGGGTGTAACGCCCTCGATGCGGCTATATCTCCTACGTGTCGAAGCACGACTTAGAGGCATAACCGCATTGAAAGCAATGTCGCAAGTGAGGTAATCTTCACACAACCCATGTAATACATAAGGGAAAGAGATACATAGTTGGCTTACACTCGCCACTTCACACAATTACATGAATAAAGCATTACATCAACCAAATACAATCAAGGCCCGACTACGGAACCAAAATAAAAGAAGAACCCCAAATGCGACAAAGGTCCCCGATCGACCCCAACTGGGCTCCACTACTGATCAACTAGAACGGAAACAACACAAAGGACAAGATCTTCATCGAGCTCCTCCTGAGCTTGGTTGCGTCATCTGCATGGACTCAACGGCACCTGCAAGCTGGTTTTTGGAAGTATCTGTGAGCCACGGGGACTCAGCAATCTCGCACCCGCGAGATCAAGACTATTTAAGCTTATAGGAAGGATGGAGTAATGAGGTGGAGCTGCAGCAAGCGACTAGCATATATGGTGGCTAACATACGCAAATGAGAGCGAGAAGAGAAGGCAAAGCACGGTCGAGAAACTATGATCAAGAAGTGATCCTATAACAACCTACGTCAAGCATAACTCCAACAACCGTGTTCACTTCCCGAACTCCGCCGGAAAGAGACCATCACGGTTACACACGCGGTTGATGTATTTTAATTAAGGTCAACTTCGGGTTTTCTACAACCGGACGTTAACAAATTCCCATCTGCCCATAACCGCGGGCACGGCTTTCGAAAGTTCAAATCCCTGCAGGGTGTCCCAACTTAGCCCATCACAAGCTCTCACGGTCAACGAAGGAATAGACCTCCACCTGAGACACTCCGATCAGACTCGGTATCCCGGTACAACAAGACATTTCGACAGGGTAAAACTAAACCAGCAACACCGCCCGAATGTGCCGACAAATCCCGATAGGAGCTGCACATATCTCTTTCTCAGGGCACACTCAGATGAGCGCTCCGTACAACTAAAACCAAACCTCGAGTTTCCCCGAGGGGGCGCTGCATAGGACTCTAGTTCGGACCAACACTTAGACAAGCACTGGCCCGGGGGGGGGGGGTTAAGATAAAGATGACCCTCGGGATGCGCGACTCCCAAGGGAAAAAGGCTAGGTGGCAAATGGTAAAACCAATGTTGGGCATTGCTGGAGAAGCTTTACTTAAGGCGAACTGTCAAGGGGTTCCCATTATAGCCCAACCGCGTAAGGGACGCAAAATCCGGGAACATAACACCGATATGACGGAAACTAGGGCGGCAAGAGTGGAACAAAACACCAGGCATAAGGCCGAGCCTTCCACCCTTTACCAAGTATATAGATGCATTAATTAAGTAAGATATATTGTGATATCCCAACAAGCAAATAAATGTTCCAACAAGGAACGGCATCTCCATGTTCCAACAAGGAACAAACTTCAATCTTCACCTGCAACTAACAACGCTATAAGAGGGGCTGAGCAAAGCGGTAACATAGCCAATCAACGG
This sequence comes from Triticum aestivum, assembly GCF_018294505.1. Lineage (NCBI taxonomy): Eukaryota > Viridiplantae > Streptophyta > Magnoliopsida > Poales > Poaceae > Triticum > Triticum aestivum. The sequence goes on along the minus strand of NC_057803.1, from coordinate 373,612,971 downwards.
TTTGCTAGGACATTGGTGGGTTAGAGGCTGAACATGGCAATTTGGGAGGCTGACAAGCAAAAGGTAGGCATCGTAGCATTGGCATAGCAAGAGCGAGCAAACTAGCATAGCAAAGATAGTAGTGATTTCGAGGGTATGATCATCTTGCCTGAAATCCCGCAAGGAAGAAGAACGAGTCCATGAAGAAGACAAACGGACGTAGATGAATGGATCCTCACAACCTCGACGTTATCGGAACCAACCCGAAGAAGCAAACACCGGAAAAGAAGCACACAACATAGTAAACAACCCACACATCAACATGGCATGATGCACAAATGAGTATGATGCATGTCCGATTTAATGAGGCATGGCATGGCAAAGTGCAACAAACAATACTACAAGTTAAGTGGAGCTCAATATGCAACGAGGTGCATGTTTACGGAACACCACATCAATTATTTAGTTATCTCTCGTTTAAGCTACCCAACAATATTAACTGTTGTTAAACATGGCAAGAGGTGAAGCATAATATAAACTATACCATCTAAACAATTTAAATGGGGCCGGATATAAAAACAACAAATCCGGTAAATCCCCATATGCATTTAGCAATTTAATGCAACAACAAGTTTAAACATTTTAAATGTTGTTATCATGATGCGGCTGACATATGCAAGTTTTATTGAATTTTTATGAAAATGTTGACATGAGCATGATACGAGGCATTTGGTCACCATGGCGGAATGAAAAGGGTGCTACGGCGGCAAGACAAAAATGGTGCCACGGCAACATTCCGGTCCCGGTAACTCATGGAGATACCGATGCAAAAGGAGGCGTGCCGATGTGCGCAACATGCTAGAGATGGTGGGGTGCTCCCGTCTACCGGGTTCCCACGGGATAGTGGCATGGAAACGAGTGACAAACGGACACGATGCAAAAACGGGCATCGCAAGGACGATTCGATCACGGTGCAAAACTCGAGCATCTCATTCAACACATGCATTTGGTCCACGGCGGTCGTTCTCGGCGGTTATACCTTTGAAGCGTGCGTTTTCGGGGCGGATCGAGTTCGTAGAGGGAAGTAGACGTTCACGGGTCGACGGTAGTGGTACATCTCGTAGACGTTCACGGGTCGTCGTGGAGGTAGACGTTCACGGGCGTCGTGGAAGTAGTGGTACACGTTCGTTTTTCGGAGAGGTACTTGACGAATCCAACATCTTCGGGGCGACGGTAGTGGTTCACGGACGTCGTGGTACTTGTCGGTCCGGTCTTGGTGTAGATGTACATCGCAAACGTAGTGGTACTCGCGGACTTCGGCGCCGGTAGTCGTACACGGTTCGTAGGGGTACTTGGCGAATCCACAAGGCGTGCACGGGTCGAAGTGGAACTCTTGACAAAATCCACGGGACTGACTTGGCATGCAACAAGCACGGCGCGATGGGCATGAAGGGCGGCGCTGGTTCTCTGCTCCAACGAAGCAGAACGACGGGCGAGCGGGCGGCCGACCTGGTGTCTTAGAGCAGCGGCAACCATGGCCAAGGTGCGGGAGATGCGGGTCTGCTGTAGGCAAAACAGAGGCGAGGCACTGGCCCCAAACGAAAATGGCGGCAGCAAGAACTCCGGCCGGCGAGGGTGCTGCTTGGGGAGGCGGAGAGGAAGGAGGCGCGGCGTGGGAGGATAAGCAGGGCGCGGTGGAGGAACTGCAGGAGGCGGTCTCGACCATGGCGTCCCTGCAGCAGGAGCGATGATGGCTTGGGGTCCAGGAGGTCAGGCGCGGTGCGGCAAGGGACGGGAGGAGGCGATGGGGATTGGGCACTGGCGAGGCGAGGGAGAGGCCGGGCGCGGAAGACGGCGTCCATGGCGGCATCCATGGCGGCCGGCGCTGAGACGAGGCACGGGGCGGAGATGATGAGCTAGGCGGGCCGAAGCAGATCGGGCGTGGGCGCGTCGGGGTCACCAACGTTTGGCAGGGCCGCGGCGGTGGACTTCGGTGTGGAGCCGAACGGAGGCGGGGTGACGATGGCGCTGGAGGGACTTGGCGAGGGAGCGAGGGGGATCGAGGGCTGCGCGTGTGTGTGGCGGCGGTGTGGGAGGACGAGAGGGAGAGGAGGAGATGAGAGTGGTTCGGGCTAGGGTTACGGGGAAAGGTGGGGGCGGCTGGGCCTTGGGCCTAGGAAGACTGGGCCGGCCTGGTGGGGAGGGGAATGGCCAGAGGCCTGGCTGGGCTTACCTCTCTCTTCTCTCTCTCTTATATTTTCTGAAAATAGAAAATAAATCAAGGAAGAAAGGAGAAGAAAGGAAGGTAGAAATAGAATTTTGGGCAAGGGGATTATTTTCCCGGACTCGCAAAAATATGCTCGTTCCAAGAAAAATAGAAAGGGGCATGATTGAAAGATTTAAATTCAAACTCATTTGAAATTCAAATGGGTTTGAACTAGGACTTGATGAAAGGAAGGTCCAAAAATGTTCGGATTTTTGGTGGAGCTCCGGAAAATGATGAAATAATAAATGGCAAAGTTTGGGGACCAAACTTGAAGTAGAAAGGGAGTGGGGATTTTTCAAGTGTGTTTTGGTTAATTCCAAAAGAATGGAATATTTTTATAGCTCCCTAATAATAGTAGGAGACTTTGAATATGTTTTAAAGAGAAATCACTATGTGAATATCCCTCGATTTAAATGGACCAAAAATCCATACAATTTATTTAGTTGAGGTTTTAAAAATTAATGATATGATGGCATGATGACATGATGCAATGCAACACGCAAGCCAATGACAAGACAACAACAACGAATAACTGAACGACACCTGGCACATCGGTCTCGGGGCGTTACAACACTCCACCACTACGAGAGGATCTCGTCCCGAGATCTAGAATGGCACCGGAGGGAAAACGAAAGGGAAAGAGAAGCGGTAAAACTAAGTTGCTTCTTTGACCAATGAGTGAAACCATGAACCTTGAGAGGTTGAGCAATTTAAAAGAAAGAGTACAGCAGAGACGAACGAGATTGCAAACAATCCGTTAGAAAAGAGGAACAAGGAACATTACGAGGACTTGAAGGTAGCGAAGCTATGAATGACGAGTACAATGGACAATAAGGAATTGAAATCACTCTGGTTGAAACGAGATAAACAAGGAACAAGGAAGATCAAAATCGGACAGCACTCCGATTGGAAAGAGATGCAAGACTTGATAAGATGAAAAAGAACTTGAAAGAAAAAGGCAGGACACTCCGGTTAAATGGATAAGCATGAAAAGAACACGATCCTGACAAAACAAGATGATGATTGAAGAGCACAACATCACAATGCCTCCGAAACAAAAGAATAGAAGATAGATAATTGAAATAGAAGAATGGAGAAGAAAATGCCAAGCACCCTTCCAAGAAGGTTATAACAGAGTTGTTGGAAAACCAACAACGAAACGAATAAGCTTGTAGTGGGCTTATGGAAAACATCTCAAAACTATGAGGTGACAACCTGCCACTCACGGGAAAGGGATTGGATTGATATCAACAAGGAGACGAGAACTTATTTCGCCGGGAGGATAAATGAAGAACTTGGGTCATTTATAAGCACCATAGATAGCAACAAACCTTAGGGAAGGCTTTAGGTGAAATATGACACAAGATAACTCCAACGAAGAGATTAATGGATTTAAAATACCTCATTCTTGACAACATATGAATCATGAAACAAGAAGGAAATTGTCAAGAGTGACATAACACCATCTCAAAAAATAAGGTAGAAAGAATAGCACTCCGGATTACAAGAAGAAGAAAGCTTGAGCTCCTTAGGAAAGAATCTCAATGAACACTTGGAGAAGTGATATAAATCCTTGATGAACCATCATGCATAGCCTCCATGAAGAAACTCTGGTAACAAAAGAATAAAAAGAAAGAGAAATTGAAAACACAAGGTGAATCCTTGCAATGATTTAGATGGAGCTTCGCGACGAGATAATGCGGAAAACATAGAACTCCGGAAGAAAGATGAACAACAAGCAGCCAAGAATTTATTCCTCCTGGACAAACTCTGAAGGAAAGGATTAATCACTTGGATGAAACCAGAATAAGAATTATGTTATGCGTATCCTTCACCAATTTAAATTGATGACAAGCAACGGATTTGGCATACTACTTATTCTTGTAGAAAGGATTAAGAGAGATATGGCGTAAACTTGAGAAGGTCTTCAACGAACCACCGGTAGGATTGGAACAACAAATGAATTGATATGATAAGAAAGAAGAAAAAAAATCTTGAACGAACCATCGTACGGATTGAAAATGAATTAAGGGAAGACAAAGAAACACCGGGAAGAATAGTGAAATGAACGAAGATACATGAGACAATCTAGATACATGAGAATGAAGAGAGCACGAGCCGATTAAAGATCACTTGAACAAGGCACCGGTAAGATCGGAGAATGATAACTGCAAACTGAGAATGAATAAATCTTCGATGATGGGCTCCGGATAATCAAACTGAGAAGACTCTTGAATTACTCCAGATGGGTGAAAAAGATTCTCACAATCGAAAACAATTATGATAGGATGGCAACAAGCTAGCACCACGAATCTTGAAGAGAAAAGAGCAAGATTAAGGAGAAATCCCTCTTCGGTCTGCACATGTTGAGAATGATGACGAGAACCACCAAAATTGTTGAGGCACTCCGGGATGAAAATTAGAAAGGTTGAACCAACGATGAAAAGAATTTGAAAGATCTTGGAGAAGGACACATGACTGATGATAATCATTCTTACGTCAAACTTCGAAAAGAATTTTAAGGACATCTCCGGGAGAATTAGAAGAGTCAGGTAAGATCCTGGGAAAAGACCTGTGGGTTAGGGCCCACTCAAAAGAACACCGTTGAAAAGATTTAAAAGAGATGTTGCACCGGTTGAATTAAATGACTTGAATGAGATACCAATCTCGAAAGAGCTTGAACGAATGCAGAGTGGAAACACGAATCTTCGAGATATCTTGAGCACTCCGGAACAATTTAATAGCGAGAGATGGATAAATATGAGGAGCACCGACAAGAGAAGGTATTTGAGACGAGAAAAAGGGGATATAATCGACAAATCTTGACTTGAATCCACCGGAGAAGAAAGAAAGAAGAATGACGAACTTGAAGCTCCGTTAGAAACTTCATGAGAATCACCGGATAAGAACATTGAAGGAAAAGAATGGAGAGACTTCACATCAACAAGATGGATACTCGATTAAGAAATCTGAGTCCTTGGAGAAAAACAAAGGGAGGGAGGGTGGGAAAAAACAAAGGCAACTTGGAGACGGAAGAAATAACACCGTTGAGAAGAAGAGATAATTGATCTTACTGATGTTGAAATGATTGGATCCACTTGAGGAGGAGCACACCGGTTAAAAAGGATTGACAGCACAATCTCGATGATCAAGAAGGATTAGTATTCGCATAGGAATATGAGAACACCATTTGGAAAAGGTATGGATTCAACATTTGACTCGAAGCAACTCGAATACCACAAATAAAACAAAACAAAGGATTGGCTTGCAGAATAAGCCGGAACAAACATATGATAGAGATTTCGTCCGAAGTTTTCGTGGTGGGGCCTACACGGGCTCGATCGTACAGCAGCATCATGTACAAGGCAGTGCACATGACATACGAAGCGTCCCCGAGTCGGCATAGCCAAGGACTCTTTAAGACACAACGAGACCACTGTAAAACCAACCGTGAATAGGCGGACCACTAGACGTCGAACCCCAATTTCATATCATACATCCGTCGGAAAGATATCCTAAGAGCTACTTGAATTCCCACCTATGAAACTCCCGAAATTTTCCGGTTATGCAATCAGGTGTTGGGGATACAGGGGAAGCATAATATCTCACCCAAACTAGCAAATCCTACATCCAGCTGTATCCATCCTTCAACACATAACCAAGAAACCTTCGGAAATCATCTACCTCAACCTTCAAAAATCATCCGTTATACAAATTATGGCGATACTCCCGTACTCACCTCAGTACTGGGTTATCGGGGTTATCTCACCAACGAACTGCATAAAAGAGATTTTCGATGTCGGCGTACTAAACTCAGGTATTCCAGAACTGCAACGATAAAATTATGACGACAACACCTCAGAGCTCAACTCCCCGGGACACTTCCACAAAACCCCTGACAGGAGGCACCAAGACAATGTTCTCATCATAAAACCATCGGAACGATTCCAAGATACCCGCGTGATCCTAAAAAAAATTTAGTGAAATTTGAGAAGAGAAGAGTCAAAACTCTACGTCAGGATGCCTCACCAGAGCGACGAAGGGACTGGGGAGTAAAAAGAATTCCTAACTCTCCGATATATAATTCCTAAATGACTCAAAACATTTTTCTAGACACAACTCGGCCGCTAAAAACGATCAAGCAGTGGGGCTCCTAAGGTCGGGGAAGGCTCTGATTACCAACTTGTAACGCCCTCGATGCGGCTATATCTCCTACGTGTCGAAGCACGACTTAGAGGCATAACCGCATTGAAAGCAATGTCGCAAGTGAGGTAATCTTCACACAACCCATGTAATACATAAGGGAAAGAGATACATAGTTGGCTTACACTCGCCACTTCACACAATTACATGAATAAAGCATTACATCAACCAAATACAATCAAGGCCCGACTACGGAACCAAAATAAAAGAAGAACCCCAAATGCGACAAAGGTCCCCGATCGACCCCAACTGGGCTCCACTACTGATCAACTAGAACGGAAACAACACAAAGGACAAGATCTTCATCGAGCTCCTCCTGAGCTTGGTTGCGTCATCTGCATGGACTCAACGGCACCTGCAAGCTGGTTTTGGAAGTATCTGTGAGCCACGGGGACTCAGCAATCTCGCACCCGCGAGATCAAGACTATTTAAGCTTATAGGAAGGATGGAGTAATGAGGTGGAGCTGCAGCAAGCGACTAGCATATATGGTGGCTAACATACGCAAATGAGAGCGAGAAGAGAAGGCAAAGCACGGTCGAGAAACTATGATCAAGAAGTGATCCTATAACAACCTACGTCAAGCATAACTCCAACAACCGTGTTCACTTCCCGAACTCCGCCGGAAAGAGACCATCACGGTTACACACGCGGTTGATGTATTTTAATTAAGGTCAACTTCGGGTTTTCTACAACCGGACGTTAACAAATTCCCATCTGCCCATAACCGCGGGCACGGCTTTCGAAAGTTCAAATCCCTGCAGGGTGTCCCAACTTAGCCCATCACAAGCTCTCACGGTCAACGAAGGAATAGACCTCCACCTGAGACACTCCGATCAGACTCGGTATCCCGGTACAACAAGACATTTCGACAGGGTAAAACTAAACCAGCAACACCGCCCGAATGTGCCGACAAATCCCGATAGGAGCTGCACATATCTCTTTCTCAGGGCACACTCAGATGAGCGCTCCGTACAACTAAAACCAAACCTCGAGTTTCCCCGAGGGGGCGCTGCATAGGACTCTAGTTCGGACCAACACTTAGACAAGCACTGGCCCGGGGGGGGGGGGGGTTAAGATAAAGATGACCCTCGGGATGCGCGACTCCCAAGGGAAAAAGGCTAGGTGGCAAATGGTAAAACCAATGTTGGGCATTGCTGGAGAAGCTTTACTTAAGGCGAACTGTCAAGGGGTTCCCATTATAGCCCAACCGCGTAAGGGACGCAAAATCCGGGAACATAACACCGATATGACGGAAACTAGGGCGGCAAGAGTGGAACAAAACACCAGGCATAAGGCCGAGCCTTCCACCCTTTACCAAGTATATAGATGCATTAATTAAGTAAGATATATTGTGATATCCCAACAAGCAAATAAATGTTCCAACAAGGAACGGCATCTCCATGTTCCAACAAGGAACAAACTTCAATCTTCACCTGCAACTAACAACGCTATAAGAGGGGCTGAGCAAAGCGGTAACATAGCCAATCAACGGTTTGCTAGGACATTGGTGGGTTAGAGGCTGAACATGGCAATTTGGGAGGCTGACAAGCAAAAGGTAGGCATCGTAGCATTGGCATAGCAAGAGCGAGCAAACTAGCATAGCAAAGATAGTAGTGATTTCGAGGGTATGATCATCTTGCCTGAAATCCCGCAAGGAAGAAGAACGAGTCCATGAAGAAGACAAACGGACGTAGACGAATGGATCCTCACAACCTCGACGTTATCGGAACCAACCCGAAGAAGCAAACACCGGAAAAGAAGCACACAACATAGTAAACAACCCACACATCAACATGGCATGATGCACAAACGAGTATGATGCATGTCCGATTTAATGAGGCATGGCATGGCAAAGTGCAACAAACAATACTACAAGTTAAGTGGAGCTCAATATGCAACGAGGTGCATGTTGACGGAACACCACATCAATTATTTAGTTATCTCTCGTTTAAGCTACCCAACAATATTAACTGTTGTTAAACATGGCAAGAGGTGAAGCATAATATAAACTATACCATCTAAACAATTTAAATGGGGCCGGATATAAAAACAACAAATCCGGTAAATCCCCATATGCATTTAGCAATTTAATGCAACAACAAGTTTAAACATTTTAAATGTTGTTATCATGATGCGGATGACATATGCAAGTTTTATGCAATTTTTATGAAAATGTTGACATGAGCATGATACGAGGCATTTGGTCACCATGGCGGAATGAAAAGGGTGCCACGGCGGCGAGACAAAAATGGTGCCACGGCAACATTCCGGTCCCGGTAACTCATGGAGATACCGATGCAAAAGGAGGCGTGCCGATGTGCGCAACATGCTAGAGATGGTGGGGTGCTCCCGTCTACCGGGTTCCCACGGGATAGTGGCATGGAAACGAGTGACAAACGGACACGATGCAAAAACGGGCATCGCAAGGACGATTCGATCACGGTGCAAAACTCGAGCATCTCATTCAACACATGCATTTGGTCCACGGCGGTCGTTCTCGGCGGTTATACCTTTGAAGCGTGCGTTTTCGGGGCGGATCGAGTTCGTAGAGGGAAGTAGACGTTCACGGGTCGACGGTAGTGGTACATCTCGTAGACGTTCACGGGTCGTCGTGGAGGTAGACGTTCACGGGCGTCGTGGAAGTAGTGGTACACGTTCGTTTTTCGGAGAGGTACTTGACGAATCCAACATCTTCGGGGCGACGGTAGTGGTTCACGGACGTCGTGGTACTTGTCGGTCCGGTCTTGGTGTAGATGTACATCACAAACGTAGTGGTACTCGCGGACTTCGGCGCCGGTAGTCGTACACGGTTCGTAGGGGTACTTGGCGAATCCACAAGGCGTGCACGGGTCGAAGTGGAACTCTTGACAAAATCCACGGGACTGACTTGGCATGCAACAAGCACGGCGCGATGGGCATGAAGGGCGGCGCTGGTTCTCTGCTCCAACGAAGCAGAACGACGGGCGATCGGGCGGCCGACCTGGTGTCTTAGAGCAGCGGCAACCATGGCCAAGGTGCAGGATATGCGGGTCTGCTGTAGGCAAAACAGAGGCGAGGCACTGGCCCCAAACGAAAATGGCGGCAGCAAGAACTCCGGCCGGCGAGGGTGCTGCTTGGGGAGGCGGAGAGGAAGGAGGCTCGGCGCGGGAGGATAAGCAGGGCGCGGTGGAGGAACTGCAGGAGGCGGTCTCGACCATGGCGTCCCTGCAGCAGGAGCGATGATGGCTTGGGGTCCAGGAGGTCAGGCGCGGTGCGGCAAGGGACGGGAGGAGGCGATGGGGATTGGGCACTGGCGAGGCGAGGGAGAGGCCGGGCGCGGAAGACGGCGTCCATGGCGGCATCCATGGCGGCCGGCGCTGAGACGAGGCACGGGGCGGAGATGATGAGCTAGGCGGGCCGAAGCAGATCGGGCGTGGGCGCGTCGGGGTCACCAACGTTTGGCAGGGCCGCGGCGGTGGACTTCGGTGTGGAGCCGAACGGAGGCGGGGTGACGATGGCGCTGGAGGGACTTGGCGAGGGAGCGAGGGGGATCGAGGGCTGCGCGTGTGTGTGGCGGCGGTGTGGGAGGACGAGAGGGAGAGGAGGAGATGAGAGTGGTTCGGGCTAGGGTTACGGGGAAAGGTGGGGGCGGCTGGGCCTTGGGCCTAGGAAGACTGGGCCGGCCTGGTGGGGAGGGGAATGGCCAGAGGCCTGGCTGGGCTTACCTCTCTCTTCTCTCTCTCTTATATTTTCTGAAAATAGAAAATAAATCAAGGAAGAAAGGAGAAGAAAGGAAGGTAGAAATAGAATTTTGGGCAAGGGGATTATTTTCCCGGACTCGCAAAAATATGCTCGTTCCAAGAAAAATAGAAAGGGGCATGATTGAAAGATTTAAATTCAAACTCATTTGAAATTCAAATGGGTTTGAACTAGGACTTGATGAAAGGAAGGTCCAAAAATGTTCGGATTTTTGGTGGAGCTCCGGAAAATGATGAAATAATAAATGGCAAAGTTTGGGGACCAAACTTGAAGTAGAAAGGGAGTGGGGATTTTTCAAGTGTGTTTTGGTTAATTCCAAAAGAATGGAATATTTTTATAGCTCCCTAATAATAGTAGGAGACTTTGAATATGTTTTAAAGAGAAATCACTATGTGAATATCCCTCGATTTAAATGGACCAAAAATCCATACAATTTATTTAGTTGAGGTTTTAAAAATTAATGATATGATGGCATGATGACATGATGCAATGCAACACGCAAGCCAATGACAAGACAACAACAACGAATAACTGAACGACACCTGGCACATCGGTCTCGGGGCGTTACAAAGGGCTTGATTATTTTGCCATGATCCTAAGTGAATAAAAGAAAAGAGAAAGAAATAAAAATAAACAAAGAGATCATGTGACTCTTATGGAGAGTAATGAGCTCACATAGAAAGAGTATGATGAATAAAAGTTGTTGAGAGTTGACAAACATAGTTTTGGTCATCGTTGCAATTAATAGGAAGTAATAAAGAAAGAGAGGTCTTCACATATAAATATACTATCTTGGACATGTTTTATGATTGTGAGCACTCATTAAAATATGACATGCTAAAGAGTTGACATTGGACAAGGAAGACAACGTAATGGGTTATGTTTTCTTACATCTGAGATAAATTATATTGTCTTGGATCCTCCAACATGTTGAGCTTGCCTTTCCCCCTCATGCTAGCCAAATTCATTGCATCAAGTAGAGATACTACTTGCGCTTCCAAATACCCTTAAACCAGTTTTGCCATGAGAGTCCACCATACCTACCTACGGGTTGAGTAAGATCCATAAAGTAAGTTGTCATCGGTGCAAGCAATAAAAATTTCTCTCTAAATATGTATGATTGATTGGTGTGGAAGAAATAAGCTTTATACGACCGTGTGATATGGAAGTAATAAAAGTGACAGACTGCATAAAGGTCCATATCACAAGTGGCAATATAAAGTGACGTTCTTTCGCATTAGGATTTTGTGCATCCAACCATAAAAGCGCATGCCAACCTCTGCTTCCCTCTACGAAGGGCCTATCTTTTACTTTTATCTCCTATACTACAAAAGAGTCAAGGTGATCTTCACCCTTCCTTTTTACATTTTATCCTTTGGCAAGCACAATATGTTGGAAAGATCCTAGTATATATGGCTAATTGGATGTGGGTTTTCATGAACTATTACTGTTGACATTACCCTTGAGGTAAAACGTTGGGAGGCAAAACTATAAGCCCCTATCTTTCTCTGTGTCCGATTAAAACTCCATACCCATAAGTATTGCATGAGTGTCAGCAATTGTGAAAGACTATATGATAGTTGAGTATGTGGACTTGCTAAAAAGCTCTTATACATTGACTCTTTCCTATGTTATGATAACTTGCAATTGCTTCAATGACTGAGATTATAGTTTGTTAGTTTTCAGTGAAGTTTACGATCCATACTTGATATTGTGATTGAATTATTACTCTAGCATAAGATATCATATGACAAGAATTATATAAGTTGTTGTTCTAAGAATGATCATGATGCCCTCATGTCCGTATTTTATAGTTATCGACACCTTCATCTCTAAACATGTGGACATATTTTTCGATTTTGGCTTTTCACTTGAGGACAAGCGAGGTCTAAGCTTGGGGGAGTTGATACATCCATTTTGCATCATGCTTTTATATCAATATTTATTGCATTATGGGCTGTTATTACACATTATGTCACAATACTTATGCCTATTCTCTCTTATTTTACAAGGTTTACGTAAAGAGGGAGAATGCCAGCAGCTGGGATTCTGGCTGGAAAAGGAGCAAATATTACAGACCTATTCCGCACAGCTCAAAAAGTCCTGAAACTTCACGGATGATGTTTTCCAAATATATAAAAAAACATTGAGTGCAAGAACTTCACCAGGGGGCCACACCCTGCCCACGAGGGTGGGGGCGCGCCCTACCCCCTTGGGCGCGCCCCCTACCTTATGGGCCCCCTGGTGGCCCTCCGGTGACCATCTTCTGCTATATGGACTCTTTCGATGAAAAAATAATCATAAGCCATCTTCTCGGACGAAACTTCGTCGCCACGAGGCGGAACCTTGGCGGAGCCAATCTAGGGTTCTAGCGGGGCTGTTCTGCCGGGGAAACTTCCCTCCCGGAGAGGGAAATCATCGCCATTGTCATCACCAACGCTCCTCTCATCGGGAGAGGGCAATCTCCATCAACATCTTCATCAGCACCATCTCATCTCAAAACCCTAGTTCATCTCTTGTATCCAATTCTTGTCTCCAAGTCCGGGATTGGTGCTAGTAGGTTGCTAGTAGTGCTAATTACTCCTTGTAGTTGATGCTAGTTTGTTTAATTGGTGGAAGATCATATGTTCAGATCCTATATGCACATTAATACCCCTCTGATTATGAACATGTTTATGCTTTGTGAGTAGTTACTTTTGTTCCTGAGGACATGGGAGAAGTCTTGCTATTAGTAGTCATGTGAATTTGGTATTCGTTCGATATTTTGATGAGATGTATGTTGTCTCTCCTCTAGTGGTGTTATGTGAACGTCGACTACATGACACTTCACCATTGTTTGGGCCTAGAGGAAGGCATTGGGAAGTAATAAGTAGATGATGGGTTGCTAGAGTGACAGAAGCTTAAACCCTAGTTTATGGATTGCTTCGTAAGGGGCTGATTTGGATCCATATGTTTCATGCTATGGTTAGGTTTACCTTAATACTTTTGTTGTATTTGCGGATGCTTGCAATAGAGGTTAATCATAAGTAGGATGCTTGTCCAAGTAAGGGCAGCACCCAAGCACCGGTCCACCCACATACCAAATTATCAAAGTACCGAACGTGAATCATATGAGCGTGATGAAAACTAGCTTGACGATATTCCCATGTGTCCTCGGGAGCGCTTTACATTATATAAGAGTTTGTCCAGGCTTGTCCTTTGCTACAAAAGGATTGGGCCACCTTGCTGCACCTTATTTACTTTTGTTACTTGTTGCTCGTTACAAATTATCTTATCACAAAACTATCTGTTACCACTTATTTCAATACTTGCAGAGAATACCTTGCTGGAAACCGCTTATCATTTCCTTCTGCTCCTCGTCGGGCTCGACGCTCTTACTTATCGAAAGGACTACGATAGATCCCCTATACTTGTAGGTCATCAAGACTCTTTTCTAGCGCCGTTGCCGGGGAGTGAAGCGCCTTTGGTAGGTGGAATTTGGTAAGGAAAAATTTATATAGCATGCTCAAATTTACTGTCACTTGTTACTATGGAAAGTAATCCTCTGAGGGGCTTGTTCGGGGTATCTTCACCCCGACCAATAAAGCAAAGAGTTGCTCCTCAACCTACTGAACCTACTTAAAATGAAAGTGCTTGATTTGAAATTCCTTTGGGTATGGTAGAAAAACTGCTAGCTAATTCTTTTTTAGGAGATGGAACAAAACATCCTGATGAGCATATAATATATGTGGATGAAGTTTGTGGATTATTTAAGCTTGCAGGTGTACCCGGAGATGTTGTTAAGAAGAAGGTCTTCCCCTTATCTTTGAGGGGAGATGCATCGACATGGTATAGTCTATGTGATGATATGGAGTCTTGGAACTACAAATGATTAGAATTGGAATTTCATCAAAAGTTTTATCCTATGCATCTTGTTCATCGTGATCGCAATTATATATATATATATATAATTTTTGGCCTCGCGAAGGAGAAAGCATCGCTCAAGCTTGGGGGAGGCTTAAAATCAATGTTATATTCATGCCCCAATCATGAGCTCTCAAGAGAAATGATTATTCAAAAAATTTATGCTCGGCTTTCTGATAACAATCGCACCATGCTTGATACTTCTTGTGTTGGCTCTTTTATGATGAAGACTATTGAATTCAAATGGGATTTATTGGAAAGAATTGAATGCAACTCCGAAGATTGGGACCTCGACAATGGTAAGGAGTCAGGTATGACACCTAGTTTTGATTGTGTTAAATCTTTTATGGATACCGATATTTTTCGTAAATTTAGCACTAAATATGGATTTGGCTCTGAGATAGTAGCTTCTTTCTGTGAATCTTTTGCTGCTTATGTTGATCTCCCTAAGGAGAAGTGGTTTAAATATCATCCTCCCATAGAAGTAAAAGTAGTTGCACCTATTAAAGTTGAAGAAAAGACTATTACTTATAATGATCCTATTGTTCCTACTTCTTATGTTGAGAAACTGCCTTTCCCTGTTAGGATAAAGGATCATGCTAAAGCTTCAACTATGGTTCGTAAAAGCAATATTAAAACATATACACCTCCTGAGCAAGTTAAAGTTGAACCCAATATTGCTATTGTTAAAAATCTCTTGTCTGATAATATGGATAGATTGATACTTGTGTTTGCATGCCATGGATTACGTACGAGAAAAGAATACACCGATCGTTGGGTGTCTCTCGATCTATATAACCAGTCCAGCCATGTTGTCGCCGCCATAAGACCAGACAAGATGGCTTTGGCAGTGCGAGGACCACGCCACCACCAGTCGCCGGCCGCCTGCGCGGCGCCACCGCCAAGCAAGATACTCGTGTTAATTGGCACATCTAGAGTTACAGTTTTACCCCTCAAGCCATGGTACTCCATGATTTTTGATGTTAGTACTCCGAATTAAATTATTGGAGTACCAATCCATCTTATCCGTCAGATTAGAAAGAATAGACGGTCCTGTTTAATTTGAGGGTACTGTAAAAGAGTTCAAATATAATAATCAAGCCGCAGGTAGTAGCACGGTAGTGTAGTCTATTATCCAAATTGCAGAGAATGAGCAGTCAATAAATTCATCTTTCATTCAGCCTCATTGCCAAGGACACCTCTCGCTCCCTACACCCTCAGCTTCGTTGCCTGTGCAATCCCGCATCAGGGTCAAACACGAGCGCTCCTCCGGTTATCTGACCTTCCTGTTGTTAGCTCATCCTCCCCTGATCTCCCTTGGAGCGACCTCTCACAGCCCAGCCATGTCCTTTGACTTCCTCTCCTTGCAGCGTCACCTCCCCTAACGACTTTTCCTCCCGCGTCGACCTCGTCTCCCTCTGCATCTTCGCTGAAGTAGGTGCTTGCGGAGCAGTCATATCGGCAACACGGAGAAGAAGCAGCGGCCCTCGCTAACCAAGACACTGTTTGGATGCCCTGGAGGAGACTGTGCTCCCGTCCCCCAGCCGCTGGGATGTGCTGCGGAACACCCAATGCTTGAGGGCGTTCTCCCATCTCCCAGTCGGCGTGCACTGCGGCAAGGCCGCCTAGATCCAGGGATAGATAGGAATTACGACCTAGCACGCCGGCGACGGCCACGACGCAGGGGCTGCACTGCGGAGCAGGAAAATCTTGGGCAGTGGCTTGAGACGTGGTCGGATGACTGGAGCGGAGTTATCTTGATCTTGTTCTCTGGTTGAGGAAATCAAAGGGAAATCAATCATACGACTTATCAGCATCATCGATTCTTCGTATTGAACGGGGTGAGCGCAGCACCACACGGCATCGGCGGCATCAATCCGACGGTGTGGAGCGGAGCAACGGCACAATAGGGGATCTTGAGACGGTAGCAACATGACCCACGGAAGCTCTTGGCATTGCGAGCGGAGGTCCGTGGCGTACGCCTTCTTGTCCGCTTCTCCTCCACCTCTCAAATTGATATTTATTGAAGGGGTTGGGAAGGCAAGGGGGGGTGTAGTTTGACTCCAATTGAGGTCCGCAGGGAGGGGAATTTTGCGCCTACGTCAGTAGGTATACAGATATAGATTATCAAAAAGAAAGTAGAAGGACTCTTTTGCAAAAATATGTGACGGTGAACCCGATAAAATCAATCCGTGCTTTATTATTAGGGGAAGAATTAACTATTAAAAATGCCCGTGCGTTGCAACGGAAGAGAAAATAAACATGTTCATCAAAATATCCACCAGCGTGGCACAATAACATACAAACGCTCCACTCGATGTCAGAACACACCAAGGTCTAGTAGAAATGCATATCAGTCATACATTAAGAACCATGCTGCACACATGATGCCCTTTTTGTATGATTTTCATAGGTCAGTTATGATCCTATCATTCATGAATAAATCAACGTGCAGAAGAACCAGATTGACTACTTCCTCCATCCGTTTTCAAAGGGACTAACTTTCAAATCTTCTGACATTATTTGAATTTGGGAGCAATTTTTGGAATTCGCACTGGGCCGTCAAAACAACTTAAAGGACGGACAAAACTAATCTGGAAAGAAAATGTTTAATAGAAGCATCTCTTGACACATAATCTTTTTGTTTTTAATCTAAAAACACAAGCATTTCTACCATAGAATCACAACTGAGCATTAAGGTCCACCAATCTTCCTAGGAGGCAGATTGAAGGAGTGATGCGCAGGGCAGGGGCATAAAACAAATGAGACATCATTCCACACACCAGGCCAGAAACAAAAACTTGTGAGCTAGGAAAGAGTTAGTTTTAAAAGAAATGATGCAAAGTCTACACAAAAACTGAAGGCGTCAAAAGATGGCTTGCATCACTCTCGAAAATTATAATTTGCATCAACGATACTCCTGATCCATATTAATAGACGCTACTTTAGTACAATTAATATGTATCGAAGGGAGTACCATAAGCACCCTTGAGAACCCCTGAGCTTTACTAATCTTGGGTTCTCAATTAAAAAAATGCTTAGTAGTTTGTCATGTATATAATTCTATTGTGTCACCTTTTTATCAAATAAAATGGAAGCATTAAATAGCTCTTCCAGATAAATAACATAGTACAACAGCGCATTATATGAGGCATACACAGACACAAAGCTCAAAGATGCAAAACTGATAAGGTGGACTGTCCTATACGGTACAGTGAACAAGCAACAAATGAGTCCACACTTTACATGAACAAACAACTCAACTAAGTGTGAGAAATCTACTTGTCAGATCTAATTTCAGTGTTTAGAGTTCAATACATTTATGAAATCAGAAGAAAGTCTGACCTCAAATAAACTTGACTCACATGATTCATGGACGGAAAAATTCAGCAGCGGCGGCAATTGGATAAACCATGTCATAAGAAGTCAAAAGGAGTGATATATATTATCTTCCATGTACAACAGCGAAGAAACTGATCTAATCCGTACTTGTTGTTCCATGTGGGATAGAAAGAACATAAAATGCAGAATACCATGTTCCTGTCTAAATTTTGTTGTCTGCTATGCTCAAGTTCACATGCATTAAGTAGCTTATATTGGCGTACTTCTGAATATGCTAAGTGTTACCTATCAATGTTGAACACCAGTAGCAATTTGCACCATTCCATTGGGATGCAGATACTCCAGTTGCTAGCTAGCTAGCCGGAAGGAGGACATTTTGAGCGTCATGATGTTCTATGGCGGCGCCAACGCCGGCCATCCCGACCAGGTGGTGAGAGCAAGAATGACCTGCAGTGGCCATGTAATTCACAAACCTCACCGCTTGTATGCCTCTGCTTTGAGGCATTCGACAGCCTGTGGCCCTTCCAGTACACCATGGCCGCCAGCCTTGACATTGATCCCATTGACTGTCCGTAACCAAGTACAACCAAAGAGCAGTGAGTGTCTCAAGCAACTTCGATACAAAAGATCCGTCCATCGCGCCAGAACGATCTGAGTTTTCCCTACTTTGATACAAAGCTCCTATCTAGGGCACTCCATCAATTGGTGCTCATAGCAGAATTTGGCACGATCTGTGTGAGCCAGGAAGGTAGCAAAGGCATGTCAGCCAACTCGAGCAGTCGCTTTGCCCCAACTGAGAATAATAGGTCGTGCGGCTGTGCCACAACAACTCGAGCAACAGCCGCAGAACTTGGGCACTCCAGCATCACCGTAGGGAGTCTCCCGCAAGCAGCTGGCTCCTCCTCGACATCTTTGCGCTGCCCTCCAAGCAACAGTGGCATGCCCAGATGCTTCCCGGCGCGGAGCCAGTCCAGGCGGCGGACGACGATGTGCCACTGCGGCTCGTGTGGAGCTGGGAAGAACTCGCCGTCTAAAGGGAGGAGCGACTCAACAGCAAGGTTGTGGTGCGTGTCTTCCAACAGGTCGACGGCAGCGTGTCGGGTGCAGGCTACGGGCACCACATCAGCGTCGCGCCTGTGGAGGAAAGGTAAGGGGAAGGGAAGAGGATCGTCCCGCCGAGTGTGTGTGTGTTGTGTGTGGGGGGGGGCATGGGATAGTGGTAAGCCCGCCGTTGGGGTAGGCGGTGGCGGCGCGCAGCGGGGTGGGCGGCATGGCACGCTGGATGAAGATGGGATTGGGGGAGGTTGGGTCGTCGGTCGTGCGTGTGGTTGTTTTCCTTTTTTTCTCGCCCGGGTTCCGTTTGACTTATCGTAAGGACTGCGGGTTAAATTACCAAAACACACAAGGATTTTTTTTGTAAAAACATCACGACGGTGAACCCGACAGACTCAATCCGTGCTTTATGATTAGGAAAAGAAAAAAATAACTAGCAAAAGGGCCCATGCGTTGCAACGGGAGAAAAATAATAATCATATCACCGAGATACATTATCACTCTCATTTTTCTCCTGAAATCCTGTACATTTTTTTGAACTCATGCACATATGTGAAATTGTGAACATTTTTTAAATTCATGAACACTTTTACAAATTTTCGAACATTTTCTAAAATCAGGAATATTTTTTGAATTCATGAACATTTTATACTATTTGCAAACATTTTTTAAAACATGAAATTTTTTGTTTGTTATTGTTTCGAGAGTATTACTACTCAGATTTCAACCATATATGCCACTCAAAATTCCCCTCTCTCAAAAAATTTAATGGCTATTTAGTTGACCATTTGCTGTCTCTCAAGAGACATCAGGGGCATTGCCATCGGGTGTTCATGGCTCCCGAGAACTTTTTTGTTAAACAATTTTCATGGAGGTGGCACACTATCTGAAATCTTCCTAGCTCCACTCTGCTTGTTGGTCATGCCTTGTCATTATTTTGCTAAACGATGCATGTACTCATTTTGGAATTAGTTTCACATCCAATATTTTTGGCATGATTATGAGGTAAAAGTCTTAATTAATTTTAAACTGAAAGTGCAAAAAAATGTATTAATTTTATCTCGCAAAACAAATGAAAACTCTGACTTTCTGAACACCAACTCAAGGTGATTATTTACTGCTGCAGTTAACTGTTACAGTATATGCTTGATTTAAATTGGCCCTTACAACCAATCTAAACAGGGAGTACATACTATAGTAGGATCATTGGTACCCTGTTAGCGGTGCCGCTGTGGGATTTTTTTCACGCTTGGTGGTTCACTGGTTTCTGAACACCAACGAAGATAGCTTGAAGGAAAGAAACATCATCCTTAACTCGATAGTTGCATCTGTCCAATGCGCCGGTGAGTTATCAATCCAACTCCGACCTTCGACATCTTATGGCGCCAATCCAAATATACCCATGGCACCCAAGGTGGCGGCAGTTTTTGTATATATGTTCATATTAGTCGTCATCTTCACACTGGCAAGTAAGAGGTAAACTCATCCTCTATCATGGGCTCATGGCCGCAATCACAGGCCCTGCCCTCGAGGCATCCTGATGGGTCCTTGTGCCCTCGGCATGGACAAGTACTCGCCGCTCACGGAGAAGCAGCGAAACGCTACGAGGCTTTAAAGGGAGCTCGAGGCGTTACCTCTGTGCATAGCCCGTGCTCGTCGCCACTGACAACGGCGACCAAGGCCGACATACAGGACGCCATGGACAGGGTGGTCGTTCTCGACGCCGCGCACACACTCCTCTGCGCCCTAAGGTCGTCGAGCTTGTGCTCTGGGCCGTGCTCCCCGACGTTGTTGTGCAACAGGGCCGTTGCCTTGACGTATCTACACATGGAGTGGGCGGCTTCTCCAGTGGTTAGCAATGACGCGGCATACCTCGTAGAAGGCGCGTGGCGGCAGACATGGATGGAAGGGCGAAGCGGCGCGCCACGGCAGCAACGTGAGCAAGGAGGAGGAGGTCAAGCAGAGCCAGGAGAAGGAAGTACGATGTGGAGATGACGTAGGTGAGGGTGACGGGGTCTCCACGAGCGCAGGGAGGTGCTGCTAGGGGGAGGAGGTGCACGGGGCTGGGTAGGGAGAGTGGCGACTAGGCAACCCCCGTCATGCAGCGGGGAGTAGATGAACCCGGACACCAGGACACAAACTTGAATCAGGCGATCAGAGCCGCCGCCGGACCAGCAACAGGTAGCCCGTCCTTACTCTCCCTTCTCTTCTTTGCATCTCAGCTCGTCTCTTCTTCGCAGGAGACCGAGTCGCCATGGCCATGGAGGGCCGGCGGGCCCTTGCTCCGCGTACTCGCTCCTCCTTCTCGGGTTCTGGCGGCGGCGGCAACATCGACAGGCCCTTGCTCCGCGTACTCGCTCCTCCTTCTCGGGTTCTGGCGTCAGCGGCGGCGACATCGACGGGCCCTTGCTCCGCGTACTCGCTCCTCCTTCTCGGATTCTGGCGTCGGCGGCGGCGACATCGACGTGCCCTTGCTTGGCGTACTCGCTCCTCCTTCTTGGGCCGATTTGGTTCTTAACCCTCGTGGTTCTCAGGATAAAATGGATGGGTGCAGCAACAGCAGTGTTTGCATCGACTTCTATCTCTTTTTCTGAAGAAAGATGAATTTTTTAGGGGTATATCAGAAAAAGGATGAGTTTCTGCGAACACGAACGTGGGCAGGTGGGACTGAAGAGCCAGGCTATGGGCCGGACTGGCCCATCCAGCCGAGCGAGATTGCTCCTAACTCCAAGTGCGGGCTTATGGCGGCCAAGCACCAGGCAGGGCGTTATCTTGCGTGTTCATTTGGGCCTTGGGATGTGCAATGCGTCAGTTCGGGTCAGGTTTGTGCCAGGCCTATAGGATGAAATATGGTCCGGCATACGCCTAGCGCTCGCATAGGCGTATTCTGTTCGGCCCATTCCTGGATTCTGTTTCCTGCTTCTACCAATGCTCACATGTCGTGCACCAGGGAAATGTGGCCCATGGGCTGGTTCGAAACAGCACAAGTCGTCGTAATTGATGACCCCCCTCGCCGCGATGGGAAATCTAGTGGATCAGAGCAGATCCACGCGACAGATTTTCTATTCCATCCCCTTCCTCTACGCACCCGCCTGGGCCAGCGACGGCGCCTCCTCAAAGCTGTTAACGGCGCCGCCTCGAAGCTGTTCCGTCGCCATGTCTACCAATGGCTTAGAGTTAAACGGGTATGCGTAGTCTCCTCCACCATTTTTTCACCGGCTAGCATCTTCCCACCGATGGCGGAGCGCCGCTTGCCATACTAAGATCTGGACTCATGTAGCTAAATTTGATTCCTTCCAGGGCCATTGACGGAGATGCGGTGTGGAGCTCTCCGATACTGCCACTGGAGTCTCAGAATTCCATGAGCGCTGTAAATGTGGAGGCGGTCGCCGCCGGCGAGCCACAGGTTGTGGGAAAGGGAGCCACATATGACGTTTGCTCCGAAGCGACCAGCGGGTGGACGCGAAGGTTAGTCAGGGGGGCACCATTTGCATAAGAATTTTTTCCTCGTCTATTTGGCGATTGTTTAGCACGAACCTTGATTTCTTTTGCCAAACTATGACTATAATGCTTGATCTGTCGGTTAGTATGCCTTCCTTGGATTGCTGTGGAGTATAGATGACGGTTGTTTTTTGATGTGAGATATTGATATGAGAAAGTAACATGTATTTGGTGTCTAATTAGGGACATGTGGTGGAAAACTTGTGCAAGCTTAAGTTAGATCTGTTTTGTTTGGGGGATTGACTTCGACAGCTACACAAGTTCATTGGGTTGTAGATGCGTTAGTCAATTACCGATTTATTGTGGCATTATAATGCGTTGGTTTCATTTGTCAAGTTGGAATGTCAAGTTGGAACTATTATCTCTAGTCTTTTGTTTTTCACACCGAAGGAAGTGGTTATGGTTGTACATGTTGAAAATATGCCCTAAAGGCAATAATAAATTGATTATTATTATATTTCCTTCTTCATGATAATCGTTTATTATCCATGCTAGAATTGTATTGATAGGAAACTCAGATACATGTGTGGATACATAGACAACACCATGTCCCTAGTAAGCCTCTAGTTGACTAGCTCGTTGATCAATAGATGGTTACGGTTTCCTGACCATGGACATTGGATGTCGTTGATAACGGGATCACATCATTAGGAGAATGATGTGATGGACAAGACCCAATCCTAAGCTTAGCTCAAAGATCGTGTAGTTCGTATGCTAAAGCTTTTCTAATGTCAAGTATCATTTCCTTAGACTATGAGATTGTGCAACTCCCGGATACCGTAGGAGTGCTTTGGGTGTGCCAAACGTCAGAACGTAACTGGGTGGCTATAAAGGTACACTACAGGTATCTCCGAAAGTGTCTATTGGGTTGGCACGAATCGAGACTGGGATTTGTCACTCCGTGTAAACGGAGAGGTATCTCTGGGCCCACTCGGTAGGACATCATCATAATGTGCACAATGTGATCAAGGAGTTGATCGCGGGATGATGTGTTACGGAACGAGTAAAGATACTTGCCGGTAACGAGATTGAACAAGGTATCGGATACCGACGATCGAATCTCGGGCAAGTATCGTACCACTAGACAAAGGGAATTGTATACGGGATTGATTAAGTCCTCGACATCGTGGTTCATCCGATGAGATCATCGAGGAGCATGTGGGAGCCAACATGGGTATCCATATCCCGCTGTTGGTTATTGGCCGGAGAGTCGTCTCGGTCATGTCTATGTGTCTCCCGAACCCGTAGGGTCTACACACTTAAGGTTCGGTGACGCTAGGGTTATAGAGATATTAGTATGCGGTAACCAAAAGTTGTTCGGAGTCCCGGATGAGATCTCGGACATCACGAGGAGTTCCAGAATGGTCTAGAGGTAAAGAATTATATATAGGAAGTGCTATTTCGGCCATCGGGACAAGTTTCGGGGTCACCGGTATTGTACCGGGACCACCGGAAGGGTCCCGGGGGTCCACCGGGTGGGGCCACCTGCCCCGGGGGGCCACATGGGCTGTAGGGGGTGCGCCTTGGCCTACATGGGCCAAGGGCACCAGCCCCTAGAGGCCCATGCGCCAAAGGGACAAGAGGGGGAAGAGTCCTAAAGGGGGAAGGCACCTCTGAGGTGCCTTGGGGAGGATGGACTCCTCCCCCCCCTTGGCCGCACCCTTCCTTGGAGGAAGGGGCAAGGCTGCGCCCTCCCCCTCTCCCTTGGCCCTATATATAGTGGGGGAAAGGGAGGGCAACCAGACCTAAGCCCTGGCGCCTCCCTCTCCCTCCCATGACACATCTCCCTCCTCCCGCAGCGCTTGGCGAAGCCCTGTTGGAATCCCGCTACTTCCACCACCACGCCGTCGTGTTGTTGGATCTCCATCAACCTCTCCTCCCCCCTTGCTGGATCAAGAAGGAGGAGACGTCGCTGCTCCGTACGTGTGTTGAACGCGGAGGTGCCGTCCGTTCGGCACTAGGATCATCGGTGATTTGGATCACGACGAGTACGACTCCATCAACCCCGTTCTCTTGAACGCTTCCACGTGCGATCTACAAGGGTATGTAGATCCACTCCTCCCTCGTTGCTAGATGACTCCATAGATAGATCTTGGTGACACGTAGGAAAATTTTGAATTTATGCTACGTTCCCCAACAGTGGCATCATGAGCTAGGTCTATGCGTAGTTTCTATGCACGAGTAGAACACAAAGTAGTTGTGGGCATTGATTTTGTTCAATATGCTTGCCGTTACTAGTCTTATCTTGATTCGGCGGCATCGTGGGATGAAGCGGCCCGGACCAACCTTACACGTACGCTTACGTGAGACCGGTTCCACCGACTGACATGCACTAGTTGCATTAGGTGGCTGGCGGGTGTCTGTCTCTCCCACTTTAGTCGGATCGGATTCGATGAGAAGGGTCCTTATGAAGGGTAAATAGCAATTGGCATATCACGTTGTGGTTTTTGCGTAGGTAAGAAACGTTCTTGCTAGAAACCCATAGCAGCCACGTAAAACATGCAAACAACAATTAGAGGACGTCTAACTTGTTTTTGCAGGGTATGCTATGTGATGTGATATGGCCAAAAGGATGTGATGAATGATATATGTGATGTATGAGATTGATCATGTTCTTGTAATAGGAATCACGACTTGCATGTCGATGAGTATGACAACCGGCAGGAGCGATAGGAGTTGTCTTAATTTATTTATGACCTGCGTGTCAACATAAACGTCATGTAATTACTTTACTTTATTGCTAACCGTTAGTTGTAGTAGTAGAAGTAATAGATGACGTGACAACTTCATGGAGACACGATGATGGAGATCATGGTGTCATGCCGGTGACAAGATGATCATGGAGCTCCAAGATGGAGATCAAAGGAGCTATATGATATTGGCCATATCATGTCACTATTATTTGATTGCATGTGATGTTTATCATGTTTTTACATCTTGTTTACTTAGAACAACGGTAGTAAATAAGATGATCCCTTACAACAATTTCAAGAAGTGTTCTCCCCTAACTGTGCACCGTTGCTAAAGTTCGTCGTTTCGAAGCACCACGTGATGATCGGGTGTGATAGATCCTTAGGTTCACATACAACGGGTGTAAGACAGTTTTACACATGCAAAACACTTAGGGTTAACTTGACGAGCCTAGCATGTACAGACATGGCCTCGGAACACAGAAGACCGAAAGGTCGAGCATGAGTCGTATGGTAGATACGATCAACATGAAGATGTTCACTGATGTTGACTAGTCCGTCTCACGTGATGATCGGACACGGCCTAGTTGACTCGGATCATGTAATCACTTAGATGACTGGAGGGATGTCTATCTGAGTGGGAGTTCATAAAATGAACTTGTTTATCCTGAACATAGTCAAAAGGATTTTGCAAATTATGTCGTAGCTCGCGCTTCAGTTCTAATGTTTAGATATGTTCCTAGAGAAAAATTTAGTTGAAAGTTGATAGTAGCAATTATGCGGACTAGGTCCGTAAACTGAGGATTGTCCTCATTGCTTCTTAGAAGGCTTATGTCCTTAATGCACCGCTCAGTGTGCTGAACCTCGAACGTTATCTGTGGATGTTGCAAACATCTGACATACACGTTTTGATAACTACATGATAGTTCAGTTAAACGGTTTAGAGTTGAGGCACCGAAGACGTTTTTGAAACGTCACGAAACATATGAGATGTTTCGAGGGCTGAAATTGGAATTTCAGGCTCGTGCCCACGTCAAGAGGTATAAGACCTCCAACGATTTTCTTAGCCTGCAAACTAAGGGAGAAAACCTCAATTGTTGAGCTTGTGCTCAGATTGTCTGAGTACAACAATCATTTGAATCAAGTGGGAGTTGATCTTCCAGATAAGATAGTGATGTTTCTCCGAAGTCATTACCACCAAGCTGCTAGAGCTTCGTGATGAACTATAATATATCAGGAACATATATGATGATCCTTGAAATATTCGCGATGTTTGACACCAAAGTAGAAATCAAGAAGGAGCATCAATTGTTGATGGTTGGTGAAACCACTAGTTTCAAGAAGGGCAAGGGCAAGAAGGGATACTTCATGAAACGGCAATTTAGCTGCTGCTCTAGTGAAGAAACCCAAGGTTGAACCCAAACCCGAGACTAAAGTGCTTCTGTAATAAGGGGAACAGCCACTGGAGCAGAATTACCCTAGATACTTGGTAGATTAGAAGGCTGGCAAGGTCGATAGAAGTATATTGGATATACATTGTGTTGATGTGTATTTTACTAGTACTCCTAGTAGCACCAGGGTATTAGATACCGGTTCGGTTGCTAAGTGTTAGTAACTCGAAATAAAAGCTGCGGAATAAATGGAGACTAGCTAAAGGTGAGATGACGATATGTGTTGGAAGTATTTCCAAGGTTGATCAAATATCGTACGCTCCCTCTACCATCGAGATTGGTGTTTACGTTGAGCATAGACATGATTGGATTATGTCTATCGCAATACGGTTATTCATTTAAGAAGAATAATGGTTACTCTGTTTATTTGAATAAAACCTTCAATGGTCTTGCACCTAAAATGAATGGTTCATTGAATCTCGATCGTAGTGATACACATGTTCACGCCAAAAGATAGTAATGATAGTACCACCTACTTGTGGCACTGTCACGTAAGTCATATCGGTATAAAACGCATGAAGAAGCTCCATGTTGATGGATCTTCGGGCTCACTCATTTTGAAAAGTTTGAGACATACGAACCATGTCTATTGGTATATATGCATGAAGAAACTCCATGCAAATGGACCGTTTTGTACTCACTTGATTTTGAATCACTTGAGACATGCAAATCATACCACATGGGCAAGATGACTGAAAGCCTCGGTTTCAGTAAAATGGAACTGGAAAGCAACTTGTTGGAAGTAACACATTTTGATGTGTGCAGTCCAATGAGTGCTGAGGGGTGTAGTGGATATCGTTATGTTCTTACTTCACAGATGATTTGAGTAGATGTTGAGTATATTTACTTGATGAATCACGAGTCTGAATTATTGAAAGGTTCAAGTAATTTCAAGGTGAAGTTGAAAGATCGTCGTGACAAGAGGATGAAGTATCTATGATATGATCATAGAGATGAATATCTGAATTACGAGTTTGGCACAGAATTAAGACATTGTGGAAATTGTTTCACAACTAATACAGCCTGGAACACCATAGTGTGATGGTGTGTCCGAACATCATAACTGCACCCTATTGGATATGATGCATACCATGATGTCTCTTATCGAATTACCACAATAGTTTATGGGTTAGGCATTAGAGACAACCACATTCACTTTAAATAGGGCACCACGTAATTCCGATGAGATGACACCGTATGAATTGTGGTTTAGAGAAACCTAAGCTGTCATTTCTTAAAAGTTTGGGGCTGCGATGCTTATGTGAAAAGTTTCAGGCTGATAAGCTCGAACCCAAAGCGGATAAATGCATCTTCATAGGACACGCAAAACAGTTGGGTATACCTCCTGTCTCAGATCCGAAAGCAATAAGGGATTGTTTCTAGAATCGGGTCCTTTCTCGAGGAAAAGTTTCTCTCGAAAGAATTGAGTGGGAGGATGGTGGAGACTTGATGAGGTTATTGAACCGTCACTTCAACTAGTGTATAACAGGGCACAAAGAGTTGTTCCTGTGGCACCTACACTAATTGAAGTGGAAGCTTATGATATTGATCATGAGACTTCGGATCAAGTCACTCCCAAACCTCGTAGGATGACAAGGATGCGTACTACTTCAGAGTGGTACGTAATCCTGTCTTGGAAGTCATGTTGCTAGACAACGATGAACCTACGAGCTATGAAGAAGGGATGGTGGGCCTGGATTCTGATAAATGGCTCGAGGCCATAAAATCCGAGAGAGGATCCATGTATGAAAACAAAGTGTAGACTTTGGCAGAACGGCTCGATGGTCATAAGGCTGTTGAGTACAGATGGATTTTAAAGGGAAGACGGACAATGATGGTAAATGTCACCATTAAGAAAGCACGACTTGTCGTTAAGATGTTTTCCGACAAGCTCAAGGAGTTGACTACGATGAGACTTTCTCACTCGTAGCGATGCTAAGAGTCTGTTGGAATTATATTAGCAATTACTGCATTATTTATGAAATCTTGCAGGTAGGATGTCAAAACATTGTTTCCTCGATGATTTTCTTGAGGAAAGGTTGTATATGATACAACCGGAAGGTTTTGTCAATCCTGAAAGATGCTAATAAGTATGCAAAGCTCCAACAATCCTTCTAGGGACTGGAGTAAGCATCTCGGAGTTGGAATGTATGCTTTGATAAGATGATCAAAGTTTTGGGTGTATACAAAGTTTATGAGAAACTTGTATTTCCAAAGAAGTGAGTGGGAGCACTATAGAATTTCTGATGAGTATATGTTGTTGACATATTGTTGATCAGAAATGACGTAGAATTTCTGGAAAGCATATAGGGTTATTTGGAAAGTGTTTTTCAATGGAAAGCCTGGATTAAGCTACTTGAACATTGAGCATCAAGATCTATAAGGATAGATCAAAACGCTTAATGGTACTTTCAAATGAGCACATGCCTTGACATGATGTTGAAGGTGTTCAAGATGGACCAGTCAAAGAAGGAGTTCTTGCCTGAGTTGTAAGGTATGAAGTTAAGACTTAAAACTCGACCACGGCAGAAGAAAGAGGAAGGACGAAGGTCGTCCCCTATGCTTTTTATCATAGGCTCTCTACAGTATGCTATGCTGTGTACCGCACCTGAAGTGTGCCTTGCCATGAGTTAGTCAAGGGGTACAAGAGTGATCCAAGAATGGATCACAGAACATCGGTCAAAGTTATCCTTAGTAACTAGTGGACTAAGGAATTTTCTCGATTATGGAGGTGGTAAAAGAGTTCGTCGTAAAGGGTTACGCCGATGCAAACTTTGACACTAATCCAGATTATTCTGAGTAGTAAACTGGATTCGTATAGTAGAACAGTTATTTGAAATGGCTCCAAATGTAGCGTAGTAGTTGCATCTACAAGATGACATAGAAATTTGTGAAGTACATACGGATCTGAAAGATTCAGACCCGTTGACTAAAACCTCTCTCACAAGCAAAACATGATCAAACCCAGAACTCATTGAGTCTTAATCACATGATGATGTGAACTAGTTTAGTGACACTAGTAAACTCTTTGGATGTTGGTCACATGGCGATGTGACCTGTGAGTGTTAATCACATGACGATGTGAACTAGATTATTGACTCTAGTGCAAGTGGGAGACTGTTGGAAATATGCCCTAGAGGCAATAATAAATTGATTATTATTATATTTCCTTATTCATGATAATCGTTTATTATCCATGCTAGAATTGTATTGATAGGAAACTCAGATACATGTGTGGATACATAGACAACACCATGTCCCTAGTAAGCCTCTAGTTGACTAGCTCGTTGATCAATAGATGGTTACGGTTTCCTGACCATGGACATTGGATGTCGTTGATAATGGGATCACATCATTAGGAGAATGATGTGATGGACAAGACCCAATCCTAAGCTTAGCTCAAAGATCGTGTAGTTCGTATGCTAAAGCTTTTCTAATGTCAAGTATCATTTCCTTAGACCATGAGATTGTGCAACTCCCGGATACCGTAGGAGTGCTTTGGTTGTGCCAAACGTCACAACGTAACTGGGTGGCTATAAAGGTACACTACAGGTATCTCCGAAAGTGTCTGTTGGGTTGGCACGAATCGAGACTGGGATTTGTCACTCCGTGTAAACGGAGAGGTATCTCTGGGCCCACTCGGTAGGACATCATCATAATGTGCACAATGTGATAAAGGAGTTGATCGCGGGATGTGTTACGGAACGAGTAAAGAGACTTGCCGGTAACGAGATTGAACAAGGTATCGGATACCGACGATCGAATCTCGGGCAAGTATCGTACCGCTAGACAAAGGGAATTGTATACGGGATTGATTAAGTCCTCGACATCGTGGTTCATCCGATGAGTTCATCGAGGAGCATGTGGGAGCCAACATGGGTATCCAGATCCCACTGTTGGTTATTGGCCGGAGAGTCGTCTCGGTCATGTCTACGTGTCTCCCGAACCCGTAGGGTCTACACACTTAAGGTTCGGTGACGCTAGGGTTATACAGATATTAGTATGCGGTAACCTGAAAGTTGTTCGGAGTCCTGGATGAGATCCCGGACGTCACGAAGAGTTCCGGAATGGTCCGGAGGTAAAGAATTATATATAGGAAGTGCTATTTCGGCCATCGGGACAAGTTTCGGGGTCACCGGTATTATATCGGGACCACCGGAAGGGTCCCGGGGGTCCACCGGGTGGGGCCACCTGCCCCGGGGGGCCACATGGGCTGTAGGGGGTGCGCCTTGGCCTACATGGGCCAAGGGAACCAGCCCCTAGAGGCCCATGCGCCAAAGGGACAAGAGGGAGGAGAGTCCTAAAGGGGGAAGGCACCTCCGAGGTGCCTTGGGGAGGATGGACTCCTCCCCCCCTTGGCCGCACCCTTCCTTGGAGGAAGGGGCAAGGCTGCACCCTCCCCCTCTCCCTTGGCCCTATATATAGTGGGGGAAAGGGAGGGCAACCAGACCTAAGCCCTGGCGCCTCCCTCTCCCTCCCATGACACATCTCCCTCCTCCTGCAGCGCTTGGCGAAGCCCTGTTGGAATCCCGCTACTTCCACCACCACGCCGTCGTGTTGTTGGATCTCCATCAACCTCTCCTCCCCCCTTGCTGGATCACGAAGGAGGAGATGTCGCTGCTCCGTACGTGTGTTGAACGCGGAGGTGCCGTCCGTTCGGCGCTAGGATCATCGGTGATTTGGATCACGACGAGTACGACTCCATCAACCCCGTTCTCTTGAACGCTTCCGCGCGCGATCTACAAGGGTATGTAGATCCACTCCTTCCTCGTTGCTAGATGACTCCATAGATAGATCTTGGTGACACGTAGGAAAATTTTGAATTTATGCTACGTTCCCCAACAGTACATGCATTAGTCAATTACTGATTTATTTATGCCATTTTTAGTGAGATGGATTTGTTTATTTGACGTAGTGATGATAGCATTATAGCTAAAAGAGTTTCAGTTTATAGGAGTTGGGTCGCTGCGTGAGCCGTGTGGTCTGTTTTGGATTTTTTTTTCGCTGTTCGTGTGGGATAAAAATGTATCCATGGCATATGTATGTTGTGTTTCTATGATTTTGCAGGTGAATGAGATTCTTAGAATACTGTGATCTGTATTATGTAGTTTGGATTTATATGATTTCTTTGAGTTAAGTTTCTAGGTTTGTTAGATGGATGGATGTAGTGATTGTGCATGACGTTCTTTATGTTGATATATTTTGTTTCGAGGGTAATTGAGCATTTTCATCCATGTTTTTTTCCACAAAAACACTGTCTGCAGGGTTAGGATTGGGAAGGCACCTGAGGAGAGGGAGATGAACCCTGATAGGAAAACAGCACTTGAATTGTCAGTTCGCGCTTATGCAGAGACAAAATCTGGGCCAGTTGTCAATCCAACAATTGACACATCTTTTGACTCGTTGGATGAAGCCTATGAGTTCTACAACCTCTATTCATGGGAATATGGTTTCGGGGTGAGGCTTGCGAAAAGCAGACTGAATGTTAATCGGAAGAGATGTATGCAAGAAATAATGTGTGCTTGTGCGGTATGTGCACTAATATGTCGATAATCAATATTGCATTTTTTATTTTTTCTCTTCTATAATATGATCTGTTATTTGGTTGCAGTAATGCGCTAGATAACCTTGGGTAATCTGTAGCTAACATTTATTCTGTACTTGCTACCGTGTCTGCAGGGCAAACCAATGAGGGAAAACAGTCGATCATCAAGGTGCGGGTGTGAAGCCATGATTAGATTGCTCCGTTCAAATGACAACGGTTGGTACATACCAGAGTTCAAATCTGGCCATAACCACCCGCTGTCTGTGACATGTGGAGAAAAAATGCATTGGAAGTCACACAGGCACATCGATAGATACACAAAGGATCTGGTGAAACAACTCCGTGTTAATAATGTTGGTCTTGGGAAGGTTTTCAGCATTGTGGGGAGTTTTTTTGGCTCAGTTCAAAATGTGCCATTTACCAAGCGTTCATCAAAGACACTGTGTAGGAAGCTGAACAAGGACCAGTCAGACTCTGACGCTATGAAAACAATGGAAATTCTGGCTGATATGAAAGCAAATGATCCAGACTTCAATTACACCGTGCAAGTAGATGAAGACAGCAGGATAAAAACACTCATGTGGGTTACGAGTAGGGGGTGTGATCAGTATAGGTATTTCGGTGATGCAATTACATTTGACACAACATACAGGACCAACCTATATGACATGTCGTTTGGTCTTTTCGTTGGTGTCAACAATCGCTTCCTGAGTATAGTCTTTGGAGGGGTCATGATGAGAGATGAGAAAGAAGAATCTTTCAAGTGGGTGTTCCGGGAGTTCATACGTATGGTTGGTGGGAAGCATCCGCAAACCATACTTACAGACCAAGCGCGCTCTATGGAAATTGCAATCGAGGCAGAAATGCCAAACACAGTACATCGTTGGTGCAAGTGGCATGTCCTGAAAAAAGCGAAAGAGTCAATGGGTGTGCTTTGGAGCAAGAACAGTGAATTCAAAATGGAGTTTCACAAGCTTGTACATCACATGAACGCGGAAGAGGAATTTGAGCAAGGGTGGCAGCAGATGTTGGACAAGTACTCACTCAAGAAACATCTGTTTCTGACGCAGATATACGAAGTCCGGCATAAATGAGCTAAACCATATTTCATGGGTGTCTTCTTTGCTAAAATGACGAGCACACAAAGGAGTGAGAGCGCAAATCACCTGCTAAAGGGGTACGTGCCTCCAGGATGTCCAATGCATCTGTTCCTCAAGCAGTTTGAGAAGCTTCAATTTGACCGACAATCTGAAGAAAGCTTCTAGGAGAAAAGAACATCACTGGTAAAAATCTTCATCGTTCCCCCTACATTTGTGTTCATTGAAAACGAGTGTTTAAAATGTCCTACTTTCTCTGTAAGCCTTCATACTTGAAAATGGTTGTCATCCTAACAATTGTGATGTGTGTGTGTGTGTGTGTCTATTCCGTTGCGGAGTGGTGTATCTCTTAGATTTAACCTTCCGTTAGAGAGGCATGCTAGCAAAGTTTACACGAGGGCCATGTTTGAGAAGTTTGGTGAAGAGTTGTACAAATGTGGGGCACATGTACTGGATGCGATTGTTTCTAGGAGGATTTATAAGTCGACACATGTTGAAGCAGCAAACAGAGAGAAATGGAGTAAAGTCGAGTTCAAAATTGAAGTCAGTGAGGATGAAAGTTTTTTCAGCTGCGAGTGTGGCATGTTTGAACATCTGGCCTAGTGTGCTGCCATACTTTGCAGGTTTGTATCCTTTGTGATGACTAAAAAAATCATGTTGTCGCTCCGTTTGTCCATATGAGACTAGTTGATTGATGTCCAGTATAATATTATGTGTGATGGTTCACTTCCGTTTGGCAAAAATACCTGAGAAGCATATAATGAAGCGCTGGACAAGACAGGCTCGTGACATTCTCCCGGAACACTTGGCCAGGTACCAGAAAGACAGAGGGCCTCCTGCTAGTGATACATTCAGGCATCACACTATGTACATGAAAGCTCTTGAGTGTGTGGTGCTTGGTGACAGCAATGTTCAGTGTTATGAAGTTTTCATGAATATGATGAAGGAGGTCCATGCAGCCCAGAAGTCTATGGATATATAATCATGTTTGAAGGTGGGAGCCAGCACATGACCGATTATAAAAATAACAAATGCAATCTTGAAACAGTCCTGCTATATTTGGGAGGACGCTTCTGATATAGCTCCAAGCAAAACATTTTCAGCTGCTTTTAGGCTATGTGTGCCTTTGTCGCTGAATGATGCTGCCATTCGAGTGTACTCGGTGCAGGCTTCTGATGGCTCGACGCCTTCGCCGTTTATATCGAATTCACCAGAGGGGATGCCAAAAACATAATTAAGCTTCTGTTCGGACAGTTCAAGCACGCCCTGTTCCTCAAGGTTGATTGTGCAGGATTCTACATGCACTCGGTCCATTAAAATAGCGCTATACTTCAGATTAATCTTCTGCCATGCCTTCACCTCTAGAAACCCCCCAAAACCAGTCTCCATAACTAGCTGCCGCTTGAAATCACTGAACTTGGCAACAACTGAACCAACTTTGAGCAATGAAAGCCTGGAAGTAAAACATGGTGTCCCTGGTAATCCAGTGAAACCACCTGAACCATCCTCGTCGCTAACCCAATCTTTCAGGGATTGGTCACTGTTTTCTACACGATTAATCACCATAGCAGCTTGTATCCCGCTAAATAAATCTGTCATCCTCACTTCTCTAACTGCCTCACAGCAAAAAAACTTCTGCCTATGCGAACAAAAGCGAGCTAGGGATGAGCAAAACACCACGAACAGAGAAGGATACGACAGCACAACGTGAAAAACAGAAGAAGGGGACGAGGGTGGGTACCTTTCGGGAGAACTCTTCCGCTGCACGCCGCACACCGCCGGCCAAGAATCAACCTCGACGTCGCCTGGACGCCCGGGGATGAGGGAGTCAGTGCTCCGGCTGGCTCCTTCAGAAGAAAAGCAGGGAAAGAACAGCGGGGGCTGGAGAGATGAATGCCGAGGGCAGAGGTAGATGGAGACAACTGTGGGTGAGGTGACGGCGTAGCAAATTCCAATAAGAGACATGACTCTGAAAAGAGAACCAGGATGCGCGG
This sequence comes from Triticum aestivum, assembly GCF_018294505.1. Lineage (NCBI taxonomy): Eukaryota > Viridiplantae > Streptophyta > Magnoliopsida > Poales > Poaceae > Triticum > Triticum aestivum. The sequence continues at coordinate 373,578,208 of NC_057803.1, read as the reverse complement.
CGCAAAGTTGATGCACATCAGCGGGCCTCATGCATAATAACTGAACTGGCTAATGATATATCTATGGTTATTAGCGGCCGTCACACCTAAAACCTGAACGCGTCGTCGACTTGAAATGTTCCAGCCAAGTGTTTAAATTGTGTTAGATAACCATCATCACATGAAATGCATCATGGTAAATGTACTGCACGCACGGGGCACATCTTACTAACCCAGACACTTGTTAAAATCATGGGCAAGACCTGACAATTAGTGAAACAAAACAACTTATTTGGTTCAGTACAGCGAACTGTACCTAAAGAAAACCAATTTGCGTGTTAGCTGGTTGTCAGAATGCCACGTCGTCCCAATTGAAGAAAACTGTGAATCAGCAACGTTGCTCCACAGGGAAAATGCACTTCGTACATGTGTCCGCCGTCCCCGGTCGAACATGCACAGCTCGCCAAAGTTCTGTTCGTACATGTCAGCTGCGAGACAGAGGCCTATAGACTTTTGGATGTGCGTGGGACCTGGCTCCTCTAATACAGGCCAAAAATAAATGAAATATGCAAGGGATACGCGGCGAGCGGGAATCCACATGGCGTTTTCACGGCCTTGATACCGGCCTGCCTGGTGCGCGGCCGCTGTGTTCGCATTTTCCGCCTAACTCCAGGCTTCCTGCTGGGGAAGTCACGTACGGAAAATAGAGAAACGAAAAGTGTTCCACTTATGAAACGTTTTCCAGATCAATTAAAATAGGGTTTGCGGGTTCAATAAAGAAAAAACACACGGACCTTTTTGTAAAAGCGGCACAATGGTGAATCCGACAAACTCAATCTATGCTTTATTATTAGGAAGAGACTAGTACAAATGCCCGTGTGTTGCAACGGGCGATGAAAATCGCAAAACCTACTCCGTGTGCCATCATGCACCATTTCTTATGTACTGATAAACACTGGGTGCCCAGCTTACAGAGAAAGGTCGCAACTAATTTGCCATTTAAGCTAATATTAAAGGACAGAGGTCCGAGGTGAAGATTCAGAAAAATTGTGCAAAAACTTGTCCAGCCTAATAGAAAGGTTGCAGCAAAAATTTGTCATTCGAGCTCCGAATAAAGAAAAAATGAAAGCGAGCTCGCCTGAAGACATGAAGAAGCCACCCTAGTGTCCTTCATCTGGCGGCTGCAGCAGGTAAAGCAATACGAACTGGATCCCCTTTCATCCAAATATTACTTAGTAGGAGCAAAAAATAAGGTGCTTCCATGATGATCTTCTAAAAATTAGAGGCGTAAAATCAATGCAAGTTACTGCAAAGAACAATTCAGTTAGGATATGGGAGATCGACTCCGCTTCTTGCTCGCAGAGGGGACAGATTGTTGGGCATTGCATATTTTCTGCTACAAACAAAATGGCAGAATAAATAAAATAAAATTGTTGACATAAAGAATTTCCAATTCACTGATATTCACAACAACGCTCATTACAACATATGAACTCAAAACCATTATTTTAGATAATGCTGAGGTAAATATAACACTTGGCAAAAAACCAGTAATGCTGAGGTTTTCAGTGCAAGCATCCTCGTATTATAAGGACATTGTAGAAAAGTAGTTAATACATCAAATATATAAACAACCAACCTATGGTGCATGGAAGTGTTAATTGCCAGTTGAGATTCCCCAAAACTATGAAACATAATGCGATGGCCTGTTTAAAACTTTTTCTAAAGTAAAAAATATTTCAAAAAAAACAGACATCACAATTTTTCATATGTGTCACACACTAATGTTTAGCGTTTGTAGTTTTTTCTAAAGATGGTTGACAACATATTCAATACCAGTTGGTCAAATAGGAAAATATAGCTGTGCATTTCCACTCGACACAATATCAGTTCTACAAAAATGAATCCATACTTAAATATTTATCATACTTCCAAACTTCAAATTGCTCATTGTTGAAATATTTGATAGTCTGTACACAATCAGGGCAAGATTGGACAATTGGTGCTAAAATTGCAATGTATGTTCAGAAGGGTAGAAAGATGGATCACCAGATTAGTGGACAGCCATGGGATGACCTCATAATTCAGAAGGGAGCCAGAGTACAGATATGATGAAAACAAAGTACAGTGTTTATACCAAGTGGAACCAAACTTGTAGGCAAGTACACTTGACACCATAGCGATCCGTAAATAAGAAGCAAAAGCCCAAGGAAAACAGAAGTCACACGAAGGACTGAGAATAAGTGGCATAAATTACCAAAAGCAACCAACTATCCAATAAAGCGGAGGCTGAACATGGTAGACCATGCATCTTTTCATTTAAAACTTGTATTGCCAGGAATTTCTCAAGAATTTTGTGCAGAACAACGATTTAGTGTTTGCTTATATATATACATCACCGGTACATATAATTGTTAGCTAAAGTTCTCTCAACAACCACTATTTGTAAATTCAGTAAATTTGTACTGAATTGACAAGGATCAATATGTAGCTGAGCACCCTCTCATATTGATCGTTATATCTACATATACACTGCAAAAATAATAATTCCAGATTCAACGAAGATGACCAACCAACAATAGGGAATGCCCTTGATGGACACGAGGATCCAAGCATATGTCACAAACTGCTAACATGTTCAGGAATTGATTGTCTCACAGATCCGACAAAATAAGCCCGGCCTCGCTTGTCTCTGATGACATGACCATGGTCGCAACCAAGGCAACAACTGTGACGCCCCCGATTCAATCGTACACTAATCATGCACGCAAATGTGTACGGTCAAGATCAGGGACTCACGGGAAGATATCACAACACAACTCTACAAATAAAATAAGTCATACAAGCATCATAATACAAGCCAGGGGCCTCGAGGGCTCGAATACAAGTGCTCGATCATAGACGAGTCAGCGGAAGCAACAATATCTGAGTACAGACATAAGTTAAACAAGTTTGCCTTAAGAAGGCTAGCACAAACTGGGATACAGATCGAAAGAGGCGTAGGCCTCCTGCCTGGGATCCTCCTAACTACTCCAGGTCGTCGTCAGCGGGCTGCACGTAGTAGTAGGCACCTCCGGTGTAGTAGGGGTCGTCGTCGACGGTGGCGTCTGGCTCCTGGACTCCAGCATCTGGTTGCGACAACCAGAAAGAAAGGAAAGGGGAAAAAGGGGGGAGAAAGCAACCGTGAGTACTCATCCAAAGTACTCGCAAGCAAGGAACTACACTACATATGCATGGGTATATGTGTAAGGAGGCCATATCGGTGGACTGAACTGCAGAATGCCAGAATAAGAGGGGGATAGCTAATCCTGTCGAAGACTACGCTTCTGGCAGCCTCCGTCTTGCAGCATGTAGAAGAGAGTAGATTGAAGTCCTCCAAGTAGCATCTCAAGTAGCATCTCCAAGTAGCATCTCCAAGCATCTCCAGTGCATCGCATAGCATAATCCTACCCGGCGATCCTCTCCTCGTCGCCCTGCGGAAAAGCGATCACCGGGTTGTCTGTGGAACTTGGAAGGGTGTGTTTTATTAAGTATCCGGTTCTAGTTGTCATAAGGTCAAGGTACAACTCCAAGTCGTCCTGTTACCGAAGATCACGGCTATTCGAATAGATTAACTTCCCTGCAGGGGTGCACCACATAGCCCAACACGCTCGATCCCATTTGGCCGAACACACTTTCCTGGGTCATGCCCAGCCTCGGAAGATCAACACGTCGCAGCCCACCTAGGCAAAACAGAGAGGCCAGCACGCCGGTCTAAACCTAAGCGCGCAGGGGTCTGGGCCCATCGCCCTGAGCACACCTGCACGTTGCGTGGGCGGCCGAAAGCAGACCTAGCCTAGTGGCGTTCTAGTCCAATTCGGCGCGCGCCGCTCCGTCGCTGACGTCTGAAGTGCTTCGGCTGATACCACGACGTCGGGATACCCATAACTACTCCCACGTAGATGGTTAGTGCGTATAGGCTCGTAGCCGACTCAGATCAAATACCAAGATCTCGTTAAGCGTGTTAAGTATCTGCGAACGCCGAACAGGGCCAGGCCCACCTGTCTCCTAGGTGGTCTCAACCTGCCCTGCCGCTCCACCACAAAGTAACAGTCGGGGGCCGCCGGGAACTCAGGCCCACCACTACCTGGATGGAGCCACCTGCGCCTTCAGCCCCCATCTCCAAACAGTATCACCAGTAATGTAACAGTGTAAAGTATATAGTATATGCCCGTGATCACCTCCCGAAGTGATCACAGCCCAGTAGTATAGCATGGCAGACGGACAAGAGTGTAGGGCCACTGATGGAACACTAGCATCCTATACTAAGCATTTAGGATTGCGGGTAAGGTATCAATGACTGTAGCAGCAATGACAGGCTATGCATCAGAATAGGATTAACGGAAAGCAGTAACAAGCTACACTACTCTAATGCAAGCAGTATAGAGAAGAGTAGGCGATATCTGGTGATCAAGGGGGGGCTTGCCTGGTTGCTCAGACAAGAAGGAGGGGTTGTCAACTCCGTAGTCGAACTGGGCAGCAGCAGCGTCGGTCTCGTAGTCTACCGAAGAGAAGAGGGGGAAGAAACAATAAATACAGTGCAAACATAAGCAAGACGACGCAAGACATGACAAAGAGCGGTGCTAGGTGTGTTCTAACGCGGTATGGGGTGATGCTGGCGAAGGGGAAATCGTCCGGGAAAGTATTCCCGGTGTTCCGTGTTTTCGGGCAGAGGAGCCGGAGGGGGAAAGTTGCGAGTTTGATATGTTAGGGGTGTGTGGCGGACGAACGGGTTGCGTATCCGGATTCGTCTCGTCGTTCTGAGCAACTTTCATGTTGAAAATATTTTAATCCGAGTTACGGATTAAAAGATATGATTTTTAAAAGATTTTAACAATTTTGGAATTTAATTATTTATTTAATTAATTCGAAAAAATGTATTTATGACGTCAGCATGATGTCATGCTGACGTCAGCAGTCAACAGGGGTTGACTGAGTCAACCCTGACAGGTGGGTCCCGTTCGTCATACACTGTTAACTAATTAACCTAATTAAGTTTAATTAACAGTAGTTAATTAGGTTAATTAGTTATTAGGTTAATTAATCAGGATTAATTAGATTAATTATTTACTTAATTAATTAATTAATTAATTAATTAGTTTTATTCATTTTTATTTACATTTATTTAAATTTCATTTTCCTTTTCTTTTTATTTCAAAAACGTTCTACGGGTGGGGCCTGCATGTCATAGACAGAGAGGGGGGGTGGACCGGTCAGCCCAGCTGACCGAGTCATCCAGACCGGCGGGGGGGGGGGCCCTGGGCCCACCAGTCAGTGGCCCAGGCGTGGCCCCGGTTCGTGCCACGTCGGCAGTGGCTGGCGGCTTGACGCCGGCGATGCCAAAACGCGGCGGAGGGCCTCGGGCCTTCGACTGGAGCACGCTACGGGGGGCCGGGGGGGGCTTGCGCGGCGCGGAGCAGCACGAGCTCGGCCCCGTGACCATTTGGTCACCGGGGGGCGCCGGCGACGAGATCCACGGCGGGGGGGGGGGGGAGGGATGTTCGGGTGCGGCGTGCTCGCCGGCGAGCGGCTCGGGCGAGGAGAGGAGAGAGGGAGGCCGGGAACGGCATGGCCGCGGGCGGCGCACCGCGTGACCGCGAGGGGGCGGCCGGAGCCGGCGACGGGGAGGCCAGGGGCGTCGGCGGCGTTCGGGAGGGGACTAGGGGGAGAGAGGGGACCGATGGGGGAGGGGAGTGCTCACGGGGGGGAGCGTGGGGTCTATGCGAGCTACTCGGGGCGGTCGGGGTCGACCGTTGAGGAGGAGGGCGGGGAGGCGGCCGACGGCGACGGGATCCGTCGAGGTGGGGGGGGGGGTCGGGGACGACCCCGCGGCGGCGAGGGGGCCTTGCGCCCAGCGCGGCAGGTCGGGGAGGTGCGGACGGGGCGGCGGGGGTCGCCGGCGTCGGGGGGGGGGGGGCGACGGGATCGGGCAGCTCCCGATCCGGACGGCGCGGGGGAGGAGAAGGAGGGGATCGGGGGGGGGAGAGTGAGGTGGTTAGGGTTTCCACCGACCGGGGGGGGAGTGGATAAGGGAGTGGGGGGGGGGGTTTGGGCCGGGCCAGGGGGCTGGCCGGCTGGGCCAGGTGGGGGCTTGGCCCAGTTGGGCCAGTGGGGTTTTTTTTATTTATTTTTTTTATTTCTTTTCTTTTCTTTTATTCTTTCCTGTTTTACTTTAGTCACCTTTTATTTTAGTTTCTGTAAAATATATACATAGCATCTAATTTAGTATCTCAGTTTAGTCCACCGTCACAAAATGTCTAGTCCCCAATTAATTTAGTTTGATAATTTACTAATTAGTAAAGGCATTTAATTATTAGTTTTTATTACTGTTTTATTTATTTCAGTGCCATTAAATACTTTATAAAAATGTGGATTCTCCACCATAATTATCTATGCAATATTTGGTTCACTCCGAACATTTTAGTTTTAATATTTGAAAACTTTTATTGTTTGCCTATTTTTGAATTTGAATTTGAATCGGTTTCGAACTAACTCGAGATCAGCAACTATAAACGAGGTGACGTGGCACCATTAGCAGAGGATCACTGTAGCTTAATTACCCGGGCGTCACAATTTTCCTCCACTACAAGAAATCTCGTCCCGAGATTTAAGCGGTGGAGTAAGGGGCGAAGGTGTTGGTAGCGAAAAACCTAACGAGTCTTCTCGGTCTTGGCTTCCCTTTCGAAGAGGTTGGTCCCTTTCGTTGATGTCTTCATTTCACTGCTTCAAGTCACCATGATCAATTTGTCATCCTTTCTTCGGGATCTCCATCGTACTTACGAATAGGTAAGGGGCAGCTCTACAACGATAGGATGTTACAAGGGAAAACCTTCTGGGGGTTTCCCAAGTATGAACATATGAGTATCTCTCGAGTTGAACAAATGAAACACATCGAGAGCAAAGTAAGACGGTGCAATAAGAAGTTTCAAGCGGATAGGCAATCGTTCATTGCCTGAAACAGAGTGTGAATGGGGTTCAGAGCAACGGGGATACGCATTGCGTCTGATACCAGAATAGATCACTAGGAAGGTGGCTCGTGATCTTTCATACGAAGCCAAGCGTGAGGATTAACTTTAGTAATAGGGGTGCAGGAGAGTCAGGTTTCGATCCTGTGGAACTGTGGGTTATGGGCCCACCATGTGGGGTTTTTTTTTGGAGCAGTGACATCTTGCACGGTCATGGTAGTAAGGCATGTCAGGGAGTACCATGTTAGTTATGTCGGCAACAACGTTGGTACCAAGGGCGAGGGACGAAGAGAACCATTTTCCTGCTCGTTGAACGAGGCGGACCAGTAGGCAAAGTTCTCGTCCATCGGTGGTTACCGGAATGTCATCAACAAAAGTAACAGGGTCACACCAGACAGGAAGGTACACCGAGGTGTTTACCTAAGCAGGGGATTACCACGGCTCGATTAAGTAGTTTACAAGAAAGTTTGAACAAAACAACGGGGAGGAAAATGTGCTTAAACACGTATATCAGGGGTATATCCTTCCCAAGGACAAGCAGAGCATGATATCCATGACAGGATATTATGTAGAAAACTCCTTAGGTAGGGGAGAGAAATTTCATGACATTACCCATACAACGGTGCTTGGATAATTGAGCAAGAAACATTTAGTATTGGGCTTCAAATGCTCTTATTGAAAATCGGAGTAACACAGACAAGCTTCGAGATAGCATTGACATGGTCTTCAAGCAAAGGTCGGACTACGGATACACGAAGGATACATCAAGAACAACTTGTAGAATAAGTCTTATAATTTCCTCATGGAAGAATGGTTAACCTTGTTAAAAAGGAAACTATAATGATAGGTCCTCCAGCCGAGGGGGGGGGTGCTAGGCATGACATCATGTTACCGGGTCATCAAAGGATCAATATCATAACTCTTGGAAAGTTGTCCTAACCATCATATCTGACGGAGATTCAGGTATGATTGGTGTCAGGATACCTCAGGCTCAGGATGCCTGAGAAGAAAGGTGCAACACCAATTGACGGGATGACATTGTAAGATTCTCGGGAAATTTACTACGGAAGCGAGTTACGAAACAAAAGCTCATCATTAAATCAAGGAGAGGAAGAGGAGGTAGATGATGAACTCAGCGACAATTCACCGAGATTTTCAAAAGATGGATTTCCACAATTATGTGTACAAGGAGATATCAATTGTCAGATCAAATGATATAATGATGTATGTTCGAGAAAAACATACACAATTAAACATTGGTTGAAAGGTGCACCCGAAATATGGGTTGGGTTGCACGACCAATGTCAGAATGGTGATTCAATAGTCAATAGCCTAAGAATGAACTTTCGACCATTAACTTCAAAAAAAATAGGGTTGCTAGAAGGAAGAATCCCAAACAACACCGTTCACTTGTTGGAATTAACACGGGGACCAAGATAGAATGGTGATGGTGAGAAGTATTTCTATGTCAAGAATTCTCAAGAGGTGGAAACAAATCTCAGAACATTCTTGACATAAAGGATGGTAATACTCCAAGGTAAAGAAGAACAATTGCTGGATAGCAAGGAACTCAAGGTATAACACTAAACATGAACAAGCTTGTGTTGGTGGGAGGGCAATAAAGTGGTCGACGATAATACAATTCATCGAGGGCAAGAATGGTATGTCTCATCATGAATTCAATTGATATCCTGGATGAGCTCAGAATGTTGATGGTCACGACACCTTTGTCGCGAGAGTTCATGAAGATGTAATCGATCGGTAACGACATCAAGTCAAGTAATGATGAAGTGAAAGGTTATTGGAACCAAGGGTACGACACAAACTCGAAACCAAGCTTGTTGTTCAAGGCGAAATCATATGACGATGAGGATCGACGTAAGGTTAGTTCATTGTCGAAAATTGGTGCTCCGAGAATAAGGACCAGGTAGCACAGTTAGAATCGTCACGACAATGATATAGACAAACAGGCTAGGAATGGCGTGATCGGGTACAAACTCGTACTTATAGAAGCTTACTGAAGAGTTGTTGAACCGTAGAGCGGACTCGGTTCAGTTATCAGTGTCTTTGAGTGTTCAATAACTCCGAGCCCAAGAAAAATTGTAATCGGTGAGTATGTAGTACTTGATGAAGAACTCATAAGAAATTATGCAGTTCCAAGATAATCTCGAGATACCAGGTGGTAATACTCGACGACAGATCAAACTAGAAGTTGAACTGGGGTATTGCTCTATAGAAGACAAGTGCTTAAACTTGCACAGGACATGATATTTAAAGGAGAACGTGGTCAGAACCACGATTGCAAAAAGGCCAGATCTCAGATATAAGATGAACTTATACCAAGGGAATAATTGATTTTAAAAGAAGCTTCGATGAGAAGATGTACATCGTGTCCATGGGCATGAACACAAAGTTCAAGGTCGACCCCCACTTCTCCAATGCATAACCTTTCATTCACTTCTCGCACTCAATGAAGTTGCAGTTTCGAAATTTTATCTGGCAAAATACCAGAAGAGTACGACTCGTGAAAACTTTCGAGTTCACACCTATTAAGGAAGGCATAGGTTCAACCCATCGGGGCATCTTAGAATCATATACCAGAATTCTTTAGAAGTAATTAACTCAAGCTCGAAGACAGAGCATGGTTAAGAAAGCAGAGGGTACAATTTACCAAAAGCATTATGTATCCGAGAAAAAGGCTCACAAGTTTATTGAATATGAAGGGCGTTGTCAGATAAAATCCAACAAAGGATCTGGTGGTCCACAAGGGATCTGACGTGAGCATCGGTACTCAACTAGAGGAAGCAAATTATAGAAACAACTGACTAACTCAATTGTCAAATGCAAAGGAATTATGATTTCCAAATCAAGGGATCAGAAGCAATGCTCTGATTAGGGATGGATAAGTTGAATAGCCTTAGGGTACAATCAACGACAATTGGATTGGTCGAGAACCAATTCCAGTTAAAAGAATGGAAGCTCAGCCGGAAAGGTAATTTATAAGGATCAATGATGATTGCGTGTATTCGCAACATATTGAGTCAACAGACTCAAAATGATAATGACAAGGAATGTCAATAAGATTTCTATACTTATGGGATTAATCATAATGAAAGCAAACAAGAAATTCCAGAGCAATAGGTTGCTGAGGATTTTCAGAATATCGGGTGGTATTTCGAAGACTTTTGTGTAACACATGAACAACTGGGGGATGGGCGGATACTCGATAAATGCGAGAATTAACCGTAGGGGTATTCAAGTGACAAGAACCGCAAGGCAGTAAGCTCAAGGGATTATCGAAACCACGACGAGTTTTTCAGGGTATCTTGTAATAACAAGACCACTGGGGATGATATAAGAATAACAACTGTAAGTAGTTACCCATAAGGGTTGACGGTGGAAGGGGAATTGCAAACGCGATGAACACAAGTTCTCGGGTTAACAGCGGAAAGTATCTTCAGGGTCTTCACGTGCAGCAGACGATCATCAGTAATAAGGGGCTCTCCGGGTGAAAGTGATAACGAGATCCTAATGTTAGATTTTAGCAAAATTCATTTAACCCGAATAGAAGAGAGTTCAGAGTCCCAGAGTAAAGGTCGAGGAGTAAAAGATCCTAGTACCTCCCGATGGCGACGTGGGCCCATGGGCCACACAGCCATGTTAGTAAAAGTTTTTCAACGACTAGACTCGACTTCGGCCAAGGAGTTGGAAAGAGGGATTCCTACAGGCAGTCGGCTCTGATACCAACTTGTGACGCCCCCGATTCAATCGTACACTAATCATGCACGCAAATGTGTACGGTCAAGATCAGGGACTCACGGGAAGATATCACAACACAACTCTACAAATAAAATAAGTCATACAAGCATCATAATACAAGCCAGGGGACTCGAGGGCTCGAATACAAGTGCTCGATCATAGACGAGTCAGCGGAAGCAACAATATCTGAGTACAGACATAAGTTAAACAAGTTGCCATAAGAAGGCTAGCACAAACTGGGATACAGATCGAAAGAGGCGCAGGCCTCCTGCCTGGGATCCTCCTAAACTACTCCAGGTCGTCGTCAGCGGGCTGCACGTAGTAGTAGGCACCTCCGGTGTAGTAGGGGTCGTCGTCGACGGTGGCGTCTGGCTCCTGGACTCCAGCATCTGGTTGCGACAACCAGAAAGAAAGGAAAGGGGAAAAAGGGGGGAAGAAAGCAACCGTGAGTACTCATCCAAAGTACTCGCAAGCAAGGAACTACACTACATATGCATGGGTATATGTGTAAGGAGGCCATATCGGTGGACTGAACTGCAGAATGCCAGAATAAGAGGGGGATAGCTAATCCTGTCGAAGACTACGCTTCTGGCAGCCTCCGTCTTGCAGCATGTAGAAGAGAGTAGATTGAAGTCCTCCAAGTAGCATCTCAAGTAGCATCTCCAAGTAGCATCTCCAGTAGCATCTCCAGTGGCATCGCATAGCATAATCCTACCCGGCGATCCTCTCCTCGTCGCCCTGCGGAAAAGCGATCACCGGGTTGTCTGTGGAACTTGGAAGGGTGTGTTTTATTAAGTATCCGGTTCTAGTTGTCATAAGGTCAAGGTACAACTCCAAGTCGTCCTGTTACCGAAGATCACGGCTATTCGAATAGATTAACTTCCCTGCAGGGGTGCACCACATAGCCCAACACGCTCGATCCCATTTGGCCGGACACACTTTCCTGGGTCATGCCCGGCCTCGGAAGATCAACACGTCGCAGCCCCACCTAGGCAAAACAGAGAGGCCAGCACGCCGGTCTAAACCTAAGCGCGCAGGGGTCTGGGCCCATCGCCCTGAGCACACCTGCATGTTGCGTGGGCGGCCGAAAGCAGACCTAGCCTAGTGGCGTTCCAGTCCAATTCGGCGCGCGCCGCTCCGTCGCTGACGTCTGAAGTGCTTCGGCTGATACCACGACGTCGGGATACCCATAACTACTCCCACGTAGATGGTTAGTGCGTATAGGCTCGTAGCCGACTCAGATCAAATACCAAGATCTCGTTAAGCGTGTTAAGTATCTGCGAACGCTGAACAGGGCCAGGCCCACCTGTCTCCTAGGTGGTCTCAACCTGCCCTGCCGCTCCGCCACAAAGTAACAGTCGGGGGCCGTCGGGAACTCAGGCCCACCACTACCTGGATGGAGCCACCTGCCCCTTCAGCCCCCATCTCCAAACAGTATCGCCAGTAATGTAACAGTGTAAAGTATATAGTATATGCCCATGATCACCTCCCGAAGTGATCACAGCCCAGTAGTATAGCATGGTAGACGGACAAGAGTGTAGGGCCACTGATGGAACACTAGCATCCTATACTAAGCATTTAGGATTGCGGGTAAGGTATCAATGACTGTAGCAGCAATGACAGGCTATGCATCAGAATAGGATTAACGGAAAGCAGTAACAAGCTACACTACTCTAATGCAAGCAGTATAGAGAAGAGTAGGCGATATCTGGTGATCAAGGGGGGGGGCTTGCCTGGTTGCTCAGACAAGAAGGAGGGTCGTCAACTCCGTAGTCGAACTGGGCAGCAGCAGCGTCGGTCTCGTAGTCTACCGAAGAGAAGAGGGGGAAGAAACAATAAATACAGTGCAAACATAAGCAAGACGACGCAAGACATGACAAAGAGCGGTGCTAGGTGTGTTCTAACGCAGTATGGGGTGATGCTGGCGAAGGGGAAATCGTCCGGGAAAGTATTCCCGGTGTTCCGTGTTTTCGGGCAGAGGAGCCGGAGGGGGAAAGTTGCGGGTTCGATATGTTAGGGGGTGTGTGGCGGACGAACGGGTTGCGTATCCGGATTCGTCTCGTCGTTCTGAGCAACTTTCATGTTGAAAATATTTTAATCCGAGTTACGGATTAAAAGATATGATTTTTAAAAGATTTTAACAATTTTGGAATTTAATTATTTATTTAATTAATTCGAAAAATGTATTTATGACGTCAGCATGATGTCATGCTGACGTCAGCAGTCAACAGGGGTTGACTGAGTCAACCCTGACAGGTGGGTCCCGTTCGTCATACACTGTTAACTAATTAACCTAATTAAGTTTAATTAACAGTAGTTAATTAGGTTAATTAGTTATTAGGTTAATTAATCAGGATTAATTAGATTAATTATTTACTTAATTAATTAATTAATTAATTAGTTTTATTCATTTTTATTTACATTTATTTAAATTTCATTTTCCTTTTCTTTTTATTTCAAAAACGTTCTGCGGGTGGGGCCTGCATGTCATAGACAGAGAGGGGGGGGGGTGGACCGGTCAGCCCAGCTGACCGAGTCATCCAGACCGGCGGGGGGGGGGGCCCTGGGCCCACCAGTCAGTGGCCCAGGCGTGGCCCCGGTTCGTGCCACGTCGGCAGTGGCTGGCGGCTTGACGCCGGCGATGCCAAAACGCGGCGGAGGGCCTCGGGCCTTCGACGGGAGCACGCTACGGGGGGCCGGGGGGGGGCTTGCGCGGCGCGGAGCAGCACGGGCTCGGCCCCGTGACCATTTGGTCACCGGGGGGGCGCCGGCGATGAGATCCACGGCGGGGGGGGGGGGAGGGATGTTCGGGTGCGGCGTGCTCGCCGGCGAGCGGCTCGGGCGAGGAGAGGAGAGAGGGAGGCCGGGAACGGCATGGCCGCAAGCGGCGCACCGCGTGACCGCGAGGGGGCGGCCGGAGCCGGCGACGGGGAGGCCAGGGGCGTCGGCGGCGTTCGGGAGGGGACTGGGGGGAGAGAGGGGACCGATGGGGGAGGGGAGTGCTCACGGGGAGGGGGGAGCGTGGGGTCTATGCGAGCTGCTCGGGGGCGGTCGGGGTCGACCGTTGAGGAGGAGGGCGGGGAGGCGGCCGACGGCGACGGGATCCGTCGAGGTGGGGGGTCGGGGACGACCCCGCGGCGGCGAGGGGGCCTTGCGCCCAGCGCGGCAGGTCGGGGAGGTGCGGACGGGGCGGCGGGGGTCGCCGGCGTCGGGGGGGGGGGGCGACGGGATCGGGCAGCTCCCGATCCGGACGGCGCGGGGGAGGAGAAGGAGGGGATCGGGGGGGAGAGTGAGGTGGTTAGGGTTTCCACCGACGGGGGGGGGGGAGTGGATAAGGGAGTGGGGGGGGGGTTTGGGCCGGGCCAGGGGGGCTGGCCGGCTGGGCCAGGTGGGGGCTTGGCCCAGTTGGGCCAGTGGGGTTTTTTTTTATTTTTTTATTTCTTTTCTTTTCTTTTATTCTTTCCTGTTTTACTTTAGTCACCTTTTATTTTAGTTTCTGTAAAATATATACATAGCATCTAATTTAATATTTCAGTTTAGTCCACCGTCACAAAATGTCTAGTCCCCAATTAATTTAGTTTGATAATTTACTAATTAGTAAAGGCATTTAATTATTAGTTTTTATTACTGTTTTATTTATTTCAGTGCCATTAAATACTTTATAAAAATGTGGATTCTCCAACATAATTATCTATGCAATATTTGGTTCACTCCGAACATTTTAGTTTTAATATTTGAAAACTTTTATTGTTTGCCTATTTTTGAATTTGAATTTGAATCGGTTTCGAACTAACTCGAGATCAGCAACTATAAACGAGGTGACGTGGCACCATTAGCAGAGGATCACTGTAGCTTAATTACCCGGGCGTCACAACAACTCTCTCTGGCGGCCATGTCCGAACAACAACAAGAGATCTCGCGGGCGTCCCTCTGCTCAAAAACCTTTCAAGCATAAGCATTTTTTGTCCCGAGTATGCACCATATGAAGACCTTATCTCGGACATGCTTTTTTTCAGCGTGACAGGTAATTCATCATCATGTATAGTCTGTACAGGAAATACTACCTACTAAGTGTAATTGCATAAAGTTACCCCTATGCTAAACATCACATTAGTTTGTATAACTGCTAATTATTTTTATCACATCCTGATGCGTCAATAAAACCAAAAGAACATTAGCTAAAAACAAATAGAAGAACTGGACCTGTATTTGTGAAAGAAAAAAAAGCAAGATGAAAGCAATATACAGTTTTTGAAGAAATTGAGTTGCTGTGAACTCGCTGCATGTGTTCGCCTCGACTCGGCCAGCACGTCAAACGACGACCCTTACCATCACATCTATCTGCAGCAAATCAACATGGTGGATATAGAGGTGAGTGGCAGAAACTTAACTGACGGACAGATAGCAATGACTCTAATACAGAACTGCTCTAACTGAACAAACTTTGGAGGAAGGGGAGGCATCTTATCCCAACTCTTTCACCCTGTATGTGTGCCCCTGACCACACTGGATGTGCGCTCCACCTCACAGTTGGACGGATGTTCCTGGCATGGTCTTCTGGCTTGTCGGAGCAACCAACCACCGGCAAGCACGGATCTGGCATGTACACCATCAGGTCACAGCAGAGAGGCGACGGAAAGCAGGTAGTGTCGATGAGCAGGAGGGTAGTGGAGGAGAGAAAGCCACTCAAGGTCAAGGGCCCGCCCCGACATGCATTAGTCGTCGTCGTACTCAAGTAGCTCCAGGACGCAAGTAAACTGCGGCCGCCGCCGGCAGATTCGTCAAGATGCGCGGGGGGAGTGGGGGAGACGCGGCCCCCGCCGAGGCTTGCGGCAGCGAGTGGCGGTGGCGGGATGTGCGGCGAGAGGTTGCGGGGAGCAGAGGGCAGAGCACACTATCCAGGAACATGGATCGATGTGTCTGTACATTGGTAGATGTAGTAAATCGTGTTTCCCTGAAGGTGATGAAGAAAGAGGGGGCGAGATCTACATCAATGGTTGCTGGCAGGCCGGGGCCCACCGCCGCCGCACGTCAGGCAAACTCTTTGCCGCCGTCTGGTGGTGCCACACCATCACGAACTCCCGCCGGCGCTGAATGGCACAGCAGCAGGACATGGACCTCGACGGTGCCGAGCGCTTCGTTGGAGGATCCGTGGAGGTCGGCTTATTCTTTCTAGTGGGATAGAGGAGGAGATAAGAACGTGTTGGTCAGCCCATTAACAAAGATGAACGTGTTTGAATCCTGGCGTGGAATTCGGCCGAGGAAGGCGGCAGCGCCGCCGCCGGCGACGGGGGTGCACCCGCTACGCGGGTGGGGAGGGATGAAGGGGATTGCCTGTGATGCGTTTTTTAAGGACCACGGGTTGAATATGCCAAACTACATGGATGTTTATGCAAAAACGAAACGTTTGTACAAATGGACTGCGGGTTGATTACTAAAAACCACAGACACCTTTATGTAAAAATGTCACGATGGTGAACCCGACAAACTCAATCCGTGCTTTATTATTATATATATATATATATATATATATATATATATATATATATATATATATATATATATATATATATATATATATATATATAATACTAGCACAAATGCCCGTGCGTTGCAACGGGATATAGCAAGTTTATATGACACCCTAAAAATCATCAACAACTATCATCAACATAAATATACAGATCCTCTGCTATCCAACCTCGACTGGATAAACTTGTAGTGGTAGATAGTTTAACATGCGCTACATTACCATATTCTGTCAGAAGTATAGCACAACAAACATCATAAGTGATCCAAGTTTTCACATGCACAAGTGCAAAATACTGTAAAAATGTATCCTTTAACCATACAAAAATTTCAGGGATGTAAAACTTAGAAGCTGCGACAGATTGACACTCACATGTTGTTTTCAGCAAGAAAATGTTCTACAAGATATGCATAGGAACCTTCCATGTGGATATGGCACTTTGATCGATACTCTCAACTGCGACTGGAAGGTATAGTACTCTTTACATATGTTAGGCATTTTTAAGTTAATTTAACCAATTTACAAGCCCCGTAAATCAAGTCCTTCTATTTCTTCCATCAAGCCTTGTGTGCAATAATATGAGCGCATGAAACTCTATCGTCTATCGGTATTATACAATAAGCGTAGTATAATCCATGGTTGCAACAATATGAGCACATGCAACTCTCTCTTCATTTATCACCAACAAGATAAAAGCCTGGCACGTAATGATCTAGTGAATGAAGCAGGATTGACTATGGCGAATGAAAGAAATTAAGCTGGAATCATGCTCATAAAAATTGTATAAAATGATATATGCAGATCGTCCTCTTCCCTGTGAGAAAAAACACTGACATGAGATTTTTGAAGCTCTGTTCTTAGTGCATGGGATGCAGTAAACACCAGAAAAAATAGCACAGATCAGAGGTGAAAATATAACCACTTTATAAATGATACCAAAGGAATCAAAATTATTATAATATGATAATAATTTGAAGTTTGGAAATTATTCTACTCGAACAATTGTAGCATGCATGCACTTTCTCTGAATATATGCAATGTAATTTTGTTCAAATAATGTGCAGGCAGGAAATACAGTGCTTCCAAAAATCTATACTATGATCAGTAACTTGCGTGCAATTCTTAATAGGAAGGATAGGTAAAATCACATGATCAGCATAGAAGACAGTTCAGGCGCCCGTTCGAAACCTGTCGTTTTAGTGCTTTAACAATGGTGCGGCATCCTAATTGTGAACAACAGCAGGTCCCCACCGGATGAGGCAGCTCCATCGTCCTCACGTGCCGCCCGCCGCAGGAGACAAGCGGTTGCTCGGATCCACAGACGACAGATGTGGTGGCGACTGCCTTGTAGAATGGAGCCAGCCGACATGCATCGGTGCCTTGGGTCATCATGCAGTGCCTCCGTCGAACCATCCGCGAGGAAGCCCATCCAGCCGCTTAGGTAGCTAACCCACCTTGTGCTTCAATCAATCAGTTGAAAGTTTGAAACCAATCCAGCTGCCTCATCACTTATCATGCAGGCCTCAATCGATCCGATGTCCGCAAGGAAGTCGATCGAGCTGCTTAGCTTGCTAGCTAGCGCGGTAATTCTCAATTGATCTGTCGTCCGCAAGGAAGTCGCCTTCGGCCACCAAGCTGCTGCTCTGCTGCCTTCGCCAGCGGCTGGACCCTGAGTCCTTGACCGTCCACTATTGTCGCGTCTCGCCGCTGCCTGCTGCAACGCCAACTCTGCCTCGTGCGTGCCCTAGCCATCGCCTCCCGGATCGAATCAATCTGCAATTGTCTCTGTTGCACAAACTCGTTGACATCCACCGCTGCCTGCATCGCCCACGTACATGCTTCGTGAGTCTTTCTCGTTGCTCCACGAGTTGACTTTCGAGCCCGATTGCTTTGTCGGTTAGGAAATTGCATCCAGATCTCTCGATCTTCCAAAGCGCCCATATACCTCCAAGTTTTCATGCGTGCGCCTGTTGATCATGTATATATACTTCCAGCTGAACAGAAATCAAACGAAGCACCGGTTGATTTGGGAGGCAGTAGCTCGTGGATGATTTAAAGCAGCGAGAATAGGAAAGATTATATCGGGAGGATCGGGAAAGGAAGATCGGATCGAAAGTAACAAAACAACACGACGTAGCAAAGCAACGGAGGACACCCCTCATAAAAAACAGCGAAAGCGGGAGGCAATCTGTGCGAGCTTGACGGATTTTGTGAGGGCGGCGGCCTGCTGCGGGTGGCGGCCCTGCCGGGGACAACAGATATGGAGCAAGCTGTCGTCCGTTGTGGTGGGGGTGAAGGCTCTACAAGTCGATGACCTGGAAAAAAATATGGGTTTCCGTCGTCTTGCAGAGTTCTTCAATACGAAGCCATCGTCTGCGGGAGAGAGCGACGTGGGACAGTCAAAGATGTGTTAATAGTGCGAAGGGACTTTACTTTTTTACCTGCCTCTTCTTCATCTAGAATTGGAATCGTGTACGGGTTGGAGTTGTACTCATATACGGCTTGTTTGTCCTGCGTATGTTGGACGTGCCATGGCTTGTCTGTCCTATGTACGTAATAGATAGATACACGGGTAAAATAGTACCATCTTGGATGTAAAAAATAATATAGATGAAAATAAACTGAAAGCGTAAATTCACGGAAGGAAGCGTATTATGACGGTGAACCCATGAAGTCAATCCGTGCTTTATTATAAAAAAAAATAAAAAATAAAAAAATAGCAAACATGCCCGTGCGTTGCAACGGGAGAATCACACACTCATAGCTTATAAGTATGCTTTAACCTCTCCCTCCCAAACACACACATGTCCATGTCTTCTATTTCAAGATGACTTTCTCAAGGGAGGCTCGAATATTCTCTCTTTGGCATGCCCTCTCCTCCGTTGCTCCATCCCTCAATGCGAATAAAACCAAAGCCGAAATCAATCGTCCACCCTATTCGCCCCTTCTTGTTCTTGAGGCACTCGCCCACTGGGAAGGAAGCTCAATAGCTCATATTTCTACAACCACTACATGGTTCATCGGTGCTTCAATACGGAGCCAACATCAATTACCATAAATCAGAATTGGCCGGGTCAAAGGGTCAAGATTCACATTCGACGAGATTGAGAACGCCTAATAGGAACTTTCAACAAAGATTAATTTCCTTGCATAATTTTCCACCTTCCTCCATCCTGCCACTAATATAATATAATAGGGTAGAGTGAGAAGTTAGTGTTGGAAACAGGAGAGATTTTTTTGATCTGATTCTCTATCTTTGCTTTTGATTCCATTCGGATTCTGACTCATCGTGTCGAAGACGGCACTCCACCACAGCCACATCCGGACGATTTTGTCTGGCAAAGATTATCACCTCACAAGACCCGACCTAAATTGTAAGAGCAGGAAAAAAACTACAGCATGGACCAATTCACAAGAGGTTTCGATCTAGGGTTGATGTTAGCAAACAATATGTACCCTCGTGCTTTCAATTATTAACCCAGCTGTCGTATGAATATACTTGGTTCAGAGAAAAATCAGTATAATTTCTTTTTGAAAAGAAGATCTAAAGCATACTGAGTAATAATCAAACATCGGGTTTTTAAGGATGGGCGTAGATCAAACCTGCATGATTCCCACATTAACTTAGCGTGCAACAGGAGATACATACGTGTGTATGCAGAGGCCAAAGCGAACATTAGCAGATGATGAGCTGCCGCAGGCGAATACTTTTTCAACTCCTTGCATACGTACATGTAGAGAACAAACCAAACATGATGATGTGATGAAGCTGCCGCCAACAAAATTACTTGTCGTCGACTCCTCGCATGCATGCGCCTCACGAACGCTTCACCTTTCGTTGGGTAATTAAGTGCCAAAGAGACGTTCATCAACACCACGACTTGATCATGACTTGATCAGGAAGCGCCCTATGACTGTCTTCTGCATGTACCTGATGAAACACTGGGCTGTCAAATAGAGTTCCGGCTCGATGGCCGGAGGGGGTGGGTGTAGGTGCTCCGGTGGTGCCTGTTATATGCCTCCTCGTCGATGGTGTTGGTGAACATGTCCACCGTGGCTCCGCGCCGGCGAGGTCGACACCAGCTTGACATCGGAACATGGCTTCCTCGCCTCGCCGTTAGGCAGCTCGATGGCCTAAGTAATCATCCGACCAGCACTGATCATGATTCATGGCTGTGGATGAAAACCGTGGGCAACAGAGTAAGGACAGTACATGCAAACAAAAAGTGCGTCTAGGCATATCGATGAGAATCAGGTTCAATACCATGGCGGTACTATACCTATACGATGTATTTACCTGACAATATCTATGTTGAACTCGTAGAGGAGCTACTCATAGTTAGAGAAGATGAGCGAGTTGGCCTCGGAGGTGGCGATGATCCACTCGTACGCAGTCTTCAGGGCTCGTGGTCATTATACAGTCATGCTGGATGTTCATCCTAGCTGAGTGCTCTTTCTCCAGGTGCAGTCCAACCAGCATCATCGGCAGGACACAATGAATCCACCAAGCACTGCTGGTTTGCGGCCACCTCTAATCTGTGGCTCTACGCCGACGCAGCGCTCGGTCATGGAGCTCCGTCGTTCCTTCGCGCAGGACTGTGATCGTGCAGGCCTCAGATTGTAGTCGATGTAGGATCCAGCCGCGGGGGCTCGCATCGGCGGTTGAGCTGATCGACCTCATCGACGAAACCTTGAGTAGGCGAGACACGGATCTCGACGTCAGATGCATCGGAGGTAACTATCGCCAATGACCTAACCCACCGTGATCTCCTTTTCGTCTCAAATAGGTACAAACAGAGACGGTCAGATTAAGGAAGGGATATTATTACACGCTAGGATTCCAATCCGAGTCGTCAAGAGTTGTTTTCCTTTTTTAAATGTATTGTGACGGTGAACCCACAGAGTCAATCCATACTTTAATTATTATTATTACTAGAAAACATGCCCGTGCGTTGCAACGGGAGAAACAAAGTATCACACACCTTCCCACGGGTCTACAACCTCTATTTCAAAATGACATATTTTCTAAAAAAAGTAGTAGCTAATCTAAAGTCCATTATCTTGATACTAACTTGTTAGTTCCTTTTAAAAAATTAGGATATTAGTTCTTCACCTTTGAATAGTACCTTCCGTCTTCTTCTGCCTAACGTCCACCCATTCGCTAGTATCGTGAATATAAATCTCCTAATAATCAAGTTACACAGATAAAATAAAAATAATGATAAAACTATCAAGCTACTGGATGAGTTGAATTACCAAAAAATCTAGGAAGAACTATTCTAGTGAAGCTATTCTCGTTATTTATTCTTAACTCAAATACCAAAACTCTATAGAATAATGTAAAACTATGTCTTCATTTGATTACAGATATCCTACTAAATAGCAGATTAAATTATTGTGACCATTTTCTTCTAAAGAAAAAGAAACATAATTGTTTTTTAGAGGAAAATGCATGCATTGTTGCTCACCTCGTCCATCCCATGATAAGAAACATAATGGTCTCGGCGATGAATGATAATGTGGCAAACTTGTGCCTGTACCTGCCAACATTCTTGCCGCCTCCTGCACCCGGTGCATGGTGCCTTCATCCCTGACGAATGAGGCGGCTAGTGCCGGCGGTCATGTGGAGCTAAATGAACTAAATGGATTTTTTTAGACATAAATGAACCAAATGGATAATTAAGTGTATATCATTGATGGATCAATTAACAATATGATTCTTTGGGACCCTAGTTCGGAACTTACAACGTGAATTCTAGTCAATTAATCAGGTGAACAACCTTATATTTAGATTACCGCACTGATAATAAAAATATCGTACATGTGGTGCTTATTTTGAGTTACCGACACCCGACATAAAAATATGGTATACTTCATCGAACGTCCAGGAATGTATCATTCTGTCGTGTGCTAAGCGTGAAGCCCTTATTCTGTTGTGATATATGCAGGATTCTCAAAAGTTTGCAGAAATCTATTGTTGATTTAAAAAGGACATTGATTAAATTTTGCATCATAAATAGAGCATGCATAGCTACTCAAATTAATTTAATTAGCTTCAAGATAAACATCTAAATATATGTGTTTTTTTCTCACCAACCCCTTTTAAATATTGTGCAACCATTTTGGCTTGCAGTTTAAATTTATATTAGCCTACTATGATATTCTGTCTAAATCTTTTTAGATGACTATCATTAAGTAAAGTTAATGCTATCCTACATATAGAATTATTAATGTCTTCAAATCTTGGTGGTACGATATAACAACTTCACGCTAGCACGAACGGACGAAATTGCGTACGAATATAAAGCAGACGGAATTACGATGGTAAGGAACGCTTTTTTTATTAATAGGTATAGATATACTAAAGATTCACTGAATTCAACTAAACATTCTACACATTCTATTGCAAGGACACATAAAGCGTGCATGGTTTATTATACACTTTTGTGAATCAGGATCAGCAGTGCCTGGAGACAATTTATATTCGTTCGACATGCAGCCTGTATTTTTCGTTGTCTGGCCTAACCTATGTATATATATTATTCTTTCAGTTTTGACGGCTAGTGAGTTCGTGAGAAAACAGAGACGAAATAATACTTGGTCATTATTCTGTTTGTTTTTTTGAGCGGTGGTCATTATTCTGGTGGCCCCAGATAAGATTATGTAGTGCCAATCTATTTTTTAGTCAGTCTTATCTCAAGGCCCAGTCTACTTGGTGTCACTAACGCAGCCCCCCTCCCCCCCTTCTCATCCGCAAATTCCCCTTTTCTCCACTCCAGCAGCCGCCTCCGCCGTGCTGCCTCCAACCGCGCCGGGAGATGGTGCCTCGAGCCGCTTCAAGCAGGCCAAGCCAGCTGCAGCCCCTCTTCCTCCTCTCACTTGGCTTTTCTCTTCTCCTTCTTCTCTCTCATTCTCTGTTTTCGCCATGGACAACTACAGCACCCTGCCCACCGTCTCAGTCGGCCTCATGCTCCTCCGCCTCGATCTGTCAGCCTCGTTGCCGGAGCAGCCGGATCCGCCGTCTCCTGCCTGCCTGCCGTCGGGAGAGGAGGACAACTGAGAGGAACACCCTTTTTCTCCACTCCAGCAACCGGCCTCCCCGCGCTGCCTCCTCCAACCGCGTCATGAGAGCCGCCTCAAGCAGGCTAGGCATCTACTCCTCTCTCTCGCTTTTTCCATTTGCTTCTTCTCTCTCTCTCTCTCTAATCTTTGTTATTTCTCTTGGGAAGGGAGTCACCATGGAACATTACCTGCAGCACCCCCGCTCGCCTTGGAGCTCGCCGCCTCCGGCCACCACTTCGTCGGCCTTGTGCTCCTCCGCCTCGATCCGTCCGACCAGCCGCTGCCCGTTCGGACCGCGCGGATGGACGACGGCGCGTAGGCAGTGTAGAGCGCGGCGTCGCCCCTCACCTTCTCATCCTCCGCCGCGCTGGAAAGGGAGCAGATAAGAGATAAGATAACTGCATGCACTGCGGGTTGAATATCTCAAATGACAAGGGGTTGTATGAAAAAACGGACCGTTACTCAGATATATTCACATATAAATTCACTTAAAAAGGGATTGCGGGTTTAATTCCGAGAAAGCAGAAGGACTTTTCTGTAAAAATACCAATGACGTACGACCAGAAGCAGTATCTGCTTTATTAGTAGGTAAAGATAGCAAAAGAGCCCGTGCGTTGCAACGGGATAAAAAGAGCCTCTAGGTCATTTGTTCACCTTCAAATCAAGGTCACCTTGTGACTGCTCAATTGTATATACTCCCTCCATTCATCTATATAGGGCCTAATGCATTTTTGATGTAACTTTGACCGCATGTTAGAGCCAGAATATATGATTATGCAAGTTATAGACAAAGCATACTCTCAAATACGTACATGAAAGGTGCTTCCAATGACATAATTTTGACATTATACATCTCATATACAATTAATCTTAATAGTCAAAGACAATCTCGAAAAATGCATTAGGCCCTATATATGTGTGGATGGAGGGGGTAGCAGGTTTGCATTAAATATTAATTTGTCAACAATTTCTGGTATAGTTTTTCTTCTTGAAACTATAGGTGATAAAGATGTTAAATCGCTGAGAAAGGCATAATTGAGGATAAAAAAAATCATAGAACCAGACATCAAAAAACGATAATCACCATTGAGTAATCACTGTGCAAGAAAGAGCAGCTAACTACCCTTGTTGTATGTAATATACAATGCATCAAGCCACTTAATATTTTTATGCATCATAATATCAATATAAGCCTATTAACAATTTGCATCCATGGTCAACAAACAGCACAATGAATTACTATAGGGCATCCTCGTTAAAAACAGTCAACATGGAAAGATTGCTCCACTGATCATACATATATATATATATAAAACCTCTTGGGCTCTCTCACCTGTATGGAGCGGATCGAGTTAATATAAGAATTCATCTTAACTGGCCACGTGGGTTTCTCTGCTACTTCAGCATGGTGTCTTTGATGATCCGCCATGTATGATTTATCTTGTGCAATGCAATTTTTTGACCGAAAAGTGAAGAAAATATATAGTAGTCCGTACATTGACGCATGCATAGATCTCTGATCATAATTATCACGCATAAAGGTTTTACCAATGCATGGCTATTGTGTATGCACTTGTTTCGCAGGACTCCATTACTCCATAACGTGCGTGACCTTCTACAAGTAGGCCATCCTGGTCGCGTCCACTGACATGTTGAGGCTTGCAGCATCAGCTCGTTCAACTCATGTTAGAGCCTAAAGGCATACCCGATCAGTTTGGCGAGGAAGGCTGCCTCGTGCCCAATGTGGCCTCGAGGGTGGCGACCTTATTTACCACAGAGTGCCGAGATCTCTTGCACACAGCGATGCAGGACGCCGAAGCCTCCTTGAGCTCGGACAGCTAGATGGCGAGGCGAGCGGGGGGGAGTTGAAGGAGTACTTGTCGGGGGAATAATCGCCTCGAGTGTATCCTTGTGATGGTGACAGTGGCAACGGCGGAAGAGAGAGCTCACCGAATTCCATGGTGACGGATGAGGCCGTGCCGCTGTGCAAGTTTGCCTTGGCTAGGCCGGCGAGGTCGCACGCATGCATACATGTATGTTCATAGGTCATGCATGCATCGGTATGCTTGCTCTAGCCAGCTACCCGACCTGGATGGCGAATCAATGGCTTCCTGTTTCTCCTCCACTACTGCAGAAGGGACCAATGGAAGCATAATTCCTCCCCCAACCGTGCCACCTCTCGCGACCTTCTCATCGATCCCCTCCTTCCTGATTGGACGACATCTCCCCGAAGTGCGACTGGTGGAAGGCGTGAGAGGGGCCAATGATCTTGTGATTGGGGCTCGTACCGAGGTGGCAGATCGCATCGTGAGCACATGAGTTATCCGGGACAGCGCGAGTCATGGAGGCGAGGACGGATCGCAGGCAAGGCCTGACATATGCTCAGAATTCTCAGGCGTATAGTTGGTTTTCTCCCCTGGCTGAAGTAATATATAGGTATGTGAGGGCAAGAGTTTGGATGCCGAACACTTCGATCTTGACCTCGGATCTGGAAAAAGGGATGTGCGGGGCGACGGAAAAAGAGGCAAGCGATTTTGTACTACAAAACGAACAACGTCGCTGGCTGCTTAGTCATGCGATCAGCCGTGGCTCCTAATTAACTGGGCCGGCCCATACGTAGCGATTGATTTCCGGAAACCAAGCACACGACGTATGAAGCGAAGATAAGGAGGCCAGCCACAAAGTTTGCGATGGTGGATAGTACCACCTTGGATGTAGAAAATAATATAGGTGAAAAAAACTGAAAGCGTAAATTCACGGACAGAAGCATATTGTGACGGTGAACCCACGAAGTCAATCCGTGCTTTATTATTAGGGATAGACTAGCAAACATGCCCGTGCGTTGCAATGGGGGATAAAAAATATCACATTGTGTTCATCGAATCACAACATGTTCGGCTAGCACATGCCAACATACAACATCAATTGGCATCTCGTCAAATCATGCCAAAGCGAACCAAACAGACCACGCAACGCAACAAACAGGGGAGTCAATATGCATTCAAAACTTCTCGCATACTCAAAATTTGTTTCCTTTGTATGGGAACTCACCGTGCACTTGTGAATGTAAAAGCAAGAGGGAAAACACATGAAACCAATTGCAAGCAACTAAAGTACTTTCATGATTTCGAATAATTCTATGGAAAAACATCGTAGATGAAATCAAAGAAAAATGAATTATCTTTGCCTCTACGGGAATTAGTAGAAAAAAGAATGTAGCACTGCAATAACACACTTCAAGGCTAGTAACAACATTTAACGTACTTTATTTCTCCGTAGTACTTGTACTGCTCAAGAAAGAACTCTTTCAAAGACAAAATATGACACGTCAGTACCAAGATTTGTGCTCAAAGACGCAAGCATTCAATTGCAAAGACGCAGCATGGATAAATACCTTCACTCTTCCAAGTAGTTCATCATATCTCCGATGTCCTTCTTGCAAAAATCTTTTTCTACAGTTGAAAGGACCCTTTACTTATTTCAGTGTTCAAGCTCATTAACTGTTGAATTATACAAATAACATGCAAGATTTTATCTCTTCTGATTAAAGCATTGACAATAAAATCTAGAATATCTCCTTATTTGCAAGAATCTAATGCAACTTCAAGAATGTCCAATACACTCGTAATAATTTTCTCCTTCTGACTCAAAGATTAAGAAGTACTGTATACGATAGCATGAGGCCGAAGGAATCAAACACGACGTTGCACTGTTGCACGATAAAAAAATATCCATTGATTTGTGGAGGTGGCCAGCTTGTAAATACATCTGGATAATGAGACGAACAGTCCACTCATGGCCTAGTTATCACCCAGCAAGAGAAGCAACGATTCGCCTAATTCGCCTTGGCCACCCATATGAGGATCTGCAAGTATGGGTTGAGGAGCAGCATCAATCAGAAAGATCCAGCATGAATAAATTCGCTGCAATCTCACATGCCTATATAAACAGATCAGACTTGAACATGAGGACAATTTCTTTAAAAACAAAAAATATTGTGTTAGTATTGCTGAGCAGCACATGCACATACATGAAGGTTGCTCCTTGATTTATTCCTATGGTTGGATGCAAATGTAAAAAAAGACAAAGATGCTTGCCGAAGAACAATTCATAGGTACATAGAAAACCCAGATCCGACAAATGTGGCTGGACGTGGGCGAAGACAATTTGGTTCTGTATATCTTCAAACCAAGCAACTCTGTATTCTTATCTTCAAGTAGAAATCTGGCAGTTTTTTATTTAAGCGTAAACAAAAGACAGTGTGACGGCAAAGTTGTAGGTTGAGCATCACCAGCATATAAGATTGCATGGCTATTTTATGCAACCACGGTGATGAAATTGACAACTAATTTTCTTAACCACAATAATATGCAAGAGAACTATAATTGACAAACTCAAGGTTCGTCCTGGTGTGTTGTTAGGTTGTGCGGGCATTCGCTAATTCGCGAGTGGCGGCATGCATGGTGAGGGAATTCCCTTGAGCTGAGTGCATGAGGTAAGTATGATAGGGCAGGGTGATGCATTTTCAAGATAGGGCGGAGTTGGCGTTCTGTAGCTATGGCTTACTTCATGTCCTGGCTAAGAGGAGAGTTCGCGTCTCTCTGCATCGAAGCATACTCACGTTCTATTCCATACCTAGTAAAGGAAATATTCAACTTCAGTATGAAGTTATGAACAGAGTGAGATAAGAAAAATAGCAAGCTTTTGTAGAGCGCACAGGTACTTAATTCAAGTTACCATGGCACTTGTGAAGATACTTCCAAGTTACTGAAGTAAATCAAATAAAGTAAATACGATGGCAGAAGATCACATGGAACACACAGAAACAACATCTCCTGCGATGTGTGTGGTTCCTGACATATGAAATGTGCTTCTTTCACTGGTTGTAGCAGGGTTGGTCTCTAACAGAGCAAGTGAACTCACAAAGTTGATCCCAACTGAACAAAGGGCATACATAC
The DNA here is from genome assembly GCF_018294505.1 of Triticum aestivum. NCBI lineage: Eukaryota > Viridiplantae > Streptophyta > Magnoliopsida > Poales > Poaceae > Triticum > Triticum aestivum. Next base: position 373,549,916 of record NC_057803.1, on the reverse strand, counting down.
AGTGTATAACCAGTAATCAGAATCTATTTTAAATTATCTCTAGGTCTACTCTTTCTATTCAACTATCAGCGGGATTAACTATAGTATATGCAACTATTAAATAAAACTTAGAAATAAAATGTTGCATCAATTGCAATACATGAACAACACATGACTCCACAGATAGCATTCAGAATCTAGAAATAGACAAACTTAAATGCAGGTTCATCTATAAATCAAAATAAACCTATCTATATATTGAAATAAAAGAGGAATGATACAAAGATATTTTCACCTATGCCACCTGACTGTCTCTCATTTATCTTGTGCGTTTTCCCTTTAAAGAATTATGCGTCTACTTTGCCTATAGCAGCACCTTATATTTGAAATAGAATGGATAAACATACAGTCCCTTCCCAATTAACTAAGATTTGCTTCCCAATTAACTAAGATTTGTGAATTTGTACGTTAGAAGGATGATACTAATAATAAGATAATCAGAAATTTTGAAGAGTGAATAATAAGAGATCAAGCAGTCTCCCTAGTATTAATACATACTACACAAAGTTTCGACAGTATATGACAAACAAATACATGTACGAAATCTGAAAGACAACCATGCTAGCATATTCATGAGACAGGGAAGACAGGATATGAAATCTGAACCTGCATCACTGTAGTGTTTAGGCTTTGCTTTCCTTTTTATACCATGTCCTTTATTCAGATCTTCCACATGTTCATCCCTATTTTTCATTTGAATAACTGCCAACATAATCTGTAGCTGATGGTCCATCTTTTCGAGTAGAAATTCAGAATACAGATGTGCCTTTGTCAGCAGCTCGTCCAACCTGCAGAATCGTGCCTTGAGATCAAAAAGCTTCTGCCTTGCTGATTCTCCTTTTCTGGCCTTCTCTTCTTCATTTACCTTGACAACGCCTCTTCCTCCTTTGTCATCACCTCTGTATTAAGAGATGGGGAGCGGCAATGCCTTTTCTCCTGTTGCAAATACTCATGCATTCTCGGTGTGCAACCCAACGGCTAACTCTATCTGCTCAGATTTCATGTAAATGCCATCATCAGTCATAGTTCGCCCAGGATTGCGGGCTTTCCATGATGGAATAGTTAAACTGAATTCATAAACACAGAGGGCTAAAACCATAAATTTCAGACATCAAATACGATGAGCATGCTTCCCCCGCAAAAAAAGAGTACGATGAGCATGCTTAACGTGGGCTGGTAGATGGAAGAGCACGGATATTGGAAAGCCAAGGAGTGACGATAAAGCTTTGTGAGAAAAGTAATCACTATTTTTTTATCACTTGCAACACGTACAACAATTATTTTTTGCTTATTTTCTTGTGTTCTTACTCTCGCTCAAAAAAAGAACATACATGCTCTGGCGAGAGTCGAATTGCATGTACATCTCTAATATATACCCCCCACCCTATGTTTTTTTAACCAATGCCTCTCTCTCCCACGAGTAAACGCTGTCATCGGCTCCAGTTCCCAACGTCCTCCATGCCACTCTGTATCAGTGTAAATACTTTCTTTTCTCCTTTGCAAATACTCATGCATTCTCGGTGTGCAGCCCAGCAGCTAACTCTATCTGCTCAGATTTTATGTAAATGCTATCATCAGTCGTAGTTTCAGACAGTCGCTGGACATCCCCACGCTGCTCTGTATTGGCGTAAATACTTCCTTTTCTCCTCTGGCGAATACCAATGCCTTCTCAGTATGCAGCCCGGTGGCTAACTCTACCTGCTCGGGTTTCTAGCATGGTGTCGCCCTGGACATCGACACGGCCTTCCCCTGCCGGACTTCCTCGACTCTCTCCACATAGTTTAGACCATGCTTATTGGGCTAGAGAGTGCTTTTTTTTACGTTTTTCTCTTTTGTTTTCCAACCGGACGTGCTGTCTAAATTAAACATAAATAGAAAAAAAAAGAGAAATGCGGGGGGCGCTAGGATTCAATCCGAGGCCACCGGGATGGGAGCTTGAAAATAAAAGTTTTTTGTTGTTGATGAGAAGAAGCAATCAGTTAAAAATATGTATCGTATTGTATTCGAACCAACAATCTCCGTTCCTGTCAAGAAGACGACAACCAACGAAGTATGTATGCTTTTGATACAAATCTGGGTTCGCTATCCAATAGTCCCACCTCGGTTCTTTTCACAAAATTCCATCAGTTTATATACGTCTGCAAGTTGCCTAGCAGCAAGCCTGCAGAACCAAAAAACAACAAGAACGAAGGAATGACACGAGAAAAAAAAAAGCACTATTAAGGAAAAGCCTACCAGCAGCGAGGGTTTTGGGCCTCTCAGTAGCGCTCTTTGGGAAAGGGCGCTACTGATATTATCTGCAGCGCTGTTTGCTGGGACGCGCTACTGACAATGCGGCGCTACTGCTAAATTTCCCCCCTCACTACTACTAGTCTATCCCTAATAATAATAAAGCACGGATTGACTCCGTGGGTTCACCGTCACAATACGCTTTCTTCCTGTGAATTTACGCTTTCAGTTTGAATTCACCGTCACAATAAGCATGGTCTAAACTATATGGAGAGAGTCGAGGAAGTCCGGCAGGGGAAGGCCGTGTCGATGTCCAGGGCGACACCATGCTAGAAACCCGAGCAGGTAGAGTTAGCCACCGGGCTGCATACTGAGAAGGCACTGGTATTCGCCAGAGGAGAAAAGGAAGTATTTACGCCAATACAGAGCAGCGTGGGGATGTCCAGCGACTGTCTGAAACTACGACTGATGATAGCATTTACATGAAATCTGAGCAGATAGAGTTAGCCGCTGGGCTGCACACCGAGAATGCATGAGTATTTGCAAAGGAGAAAAGAAAGTATTTACACTGATACAGAGTGGCATGGGGGACGTTGGGAACTGGAGCCGATGACAGCGTTTACTCGTGGGAGAGAGAGGCATTGGTTAAAAAAACATAGGGTGGGGGGTATATATTAAAGATGTACATGCAATTCGACTCTCGCCAGAGCATGTATGTTCTGTTTTTGAGCGAGAGTAAGAACACAAGAAAATAAGCAAAAAATAATTGTTGTACGTGTTGCAAGTGATAAAAAAATAGTGATTACTTTTCTCACAAAGCTTTATCGTCACTCCTTGGCTTTCCAATATCCGTGCTCTTCCATCTACCAGCCCACGTTAAGCATGCTCATCGTACTCTTTTTTTGCGGGGGAAGCATGCTCATCGTATTTGATGTCTGAAATTTATGGTTTTAGCCCTCTGTGTTTATGAATTCAGTTTAACTATTCCATCATGGAAAGCCCGCAATCCTGGGCGAACTATGACTGATGATGGCATTTACATGAAATCTGAGCAGATAGAGTTAGCCGTTGGGTTGCACACCGAGAATGCATGAGTATTTGCAACAGGAGAAAAGGAAGTATTTACACTGATACATAGTGGCATGGGGGACGTCGGGAACTGGCGTGGGAGAGGGAGGCATTGGTTAAAAAAACATGGTGTGGGGGGGTGGGGGGTATATATTAGAGATGTACATGCAATTCGACTCTCGCCAGAGCATGTATGTTCTTTTTTTGAGCGAGAGTAAGAACACAAGAAAATAAGAAAAAATTTGTTGTACGTGTTGCAAGTGATAAAAAAATAGTGATTACTTTTCTCACAAAGCTTTATCATCACTCCTTGGCTTTCCAATATCCGTGCTCTTCCATCTACCACCCACGTTAAGCATGCTCATCGTACTATTTTATTCAGTTTAACTATTCCATCATGGAGAGCCCGCAATCCTGGGCGAACGCCATGCACGTCTCAGCGTGCAGTCTAAGCTCGTAGTCCATGCATTTCTCTCCTGCAGAGACCTTCTATTTATTTAAACCCTCTATCAATGGGTTATCGTCTGTATTCCTCTGTTTGTGTAGGCTGCTTATTAATATTCCATGCAACTTGCCAGCGTTTATTAATTGGTGAAAATTGGTAAAAGAAAGCAAGGTGGTACTATTTGACAAAAAAGATGCATGCATCCTCTCTAATTTATAGTACTGCTAAAGAAAAAAGTCCTTCTCCATGAATTCTATGAAGGCCACTTGCCCATAGAAAATAAATTCTGTAACGTGGCTTTTGGCCCATAAGAGATGGCCCAGTAGTGCATTGATTGAGACGGCCTTGTGGCACCGTACGTGAGAGGCCAGCTTGCGTTCGGAATTTGGTATGTGCGACGTACAAAAATCATGACGGACTAATAATCCAGAGGGATCAATGCTTTAGTACTACCTCGCTTATATGTTTTTAATTCAAACTAAAAACGTAAATTCATAGAAAGAAAGCGTAATGTGACGGTGAACCCACGGAATCAATCCGTGCTTTATTATTAGGAATAGATTATATTATTATTATTATTATATTATTATTATTATTAGGGATAGATTATTATTATTATTATTATTATTATTAGGGAAAGATTAATTATTATAGCAAAAGAGCCCGTGCGTTGCAACGGGAAAATAAATCATCGCATGTCCCTAATGCACCATCAGTATTGCCTATTCACGACGAATGTGATGAAACCTATGGTGATGAGCTTGCTAATAACACTTAGCACACCACTTTTGTGAGCCCTTTCCTACAGCCACATGTATTGATGAACTTGTAGTTTTCGTGGGCACCATCCTTGTGTCATCTACACTTGATGCATGCATCATCCTTAATACCGGTTTAAAAGAACTACTCAAATGAGTAACCCACCATTTTCCATGACAACTTTGATAGTCCCATGCTTATCTCCAATATATGTGAGTATATAGTTAAAAATACCTCTTATTCTCACAAAAATGGCAAAGTACAAACTGAGGACAAGAACTAAATTCTAGATTATGCAAAGCAATTTAAGATCACATATGTTTCAGATTTAAGAAGAATATGCACCTATGATTTCACTATTAGGGAACATCTAGAACTATGTTCATTAAGTACAGACAACACAGTCCATTTAAAGGAGATAAATTTATTACCTTTTACCTTCTACTTTTCAGCTATAAGCATTAATTAGTATTTTGATGCATGTACCATAAAAGGCATGCCCACTATAGCTTAAATTAATTCAGAACCTCATCAAGTTGTGATTTTGATGGTGAGCTCAGTATCTAAGTAGTAGTTAGTAGTGAGTAGTTCATTTGAAGCGACGACAATTTGTATATCATGGAAGTCTGCATAATATAATCTGACAAAAGGAAAGGACCACACGAAGATTGTACGAACAATCGTATCCAACATATAAACAAATATCTTGATTCTCCACTATGTAACATAAGGAGTGCGGAAATAGTAAGTTTAGTCCCAGTTTTACAATTAAGTTTAGTGGATTAGACACCCAAGCTCTAGATAAACTTGCATCATTTTCTCTATTCCATATACATAGTTTCCATCTAAGACTTGTTTGAGTTTACCTCAACAACATGAAATCACTCTTCCATGGCAAACTCACAATTTTTTTTACACATGCTGATATATGAGCACAAGTACGCACTGTGAAATGTGAATGCACACACACTATACTACATTGATGAAGTTTCCGTGTCGGTGGACAATTTTTTAGCTCTGCGTTAGATGGTCCTGCACTCCTATCGTGGCTTCAGATGAAACATATCACGGAGAGTTTCTGCATCGGTGAACTAATTTTCTACCTACCACATTATTGTAGAGGAGAGGTGCACACTTTCTGATTGATTCCGCCAGATCACAAGCTAGCTCTGCATAAATCGATTCCTTCTGGCCGGAAGACACATATCCATCCAGCTGCTTGCCTGCTTGCCCACGGTGGCTCGAAGTCATGCTCTTGACCTGGACGCTCCCAACGCTCCTCTCCACCATGTATCTGTATGTACAACACCACCTGCTCCTGCTCCCTTATGAACAGCTCGCGGTGAGAGCCTCTCGCATATCTGATCGGCGGCGGCCGGCTGAGGAGCTAGCGGAGACAGATGCGAGCGTTTCCACGGACATGACACAACGGATATGCTGGTGATTGTGAAGACGGGGCAGGTGCTGATGATGAGTAGCAGATGAGAGCAAACTTCGGCCAATCGCTTTGATCCATCTCAAACCTCCCACACCCCACCATACCTCGCCCGGACACCTAGCCCTCGTCATCGCCGCGGTTCCCCAACCTCCCTACCTCCACCGCACTTCGCCACCTTCCCAGCCTTCGGACGCACACATCGTTGTCGTGGTTCCATGCTTCCAGCTGCCGGTGAACCCTCCACCAATGCGCTTTCCCTTGCCGCCCGAGGTTAGTACCACCGGTAGAAAAAGGACCTTTTGTCCCGGTTCGTAAAGGCTTTTTGTCCCGGTTCTGGAACCGGGACTAAAGGATCGGTACTAATGCCCTGTCCCTTTAGTCCCGGTTCAATCCAGAACCGGGACAGATGAGTCTCCATGTGGGCAGTGCGCGGAGCCCAGGCACACTACTAGGAAAAGGGCTATAGATAAGATTGATATTAATGGCGCACCATGGAAGCAGTGCGCCACTACTATATACTAATGGCACATCGGTTGGTGATGTGCCATTAGTGTAGAAGACACTAATGGCGCACCAGAAACAGGGTGCGCCACTAGTATTAAATTATTTTTTTCCATTTCCATACATACTAATGGCGCATCAGGTCGAAGTGCGCCATTACTAGTTCTAAGTAGTAATGGCGCACCAAGAAGACAGTGCGCCATTACTGTAAAAAAAATTATTCTTTTTTTTTTGCAAAACTACTAATGGCGCACGAGGGGGTGGTGCGCCATTAGAAAGCTTCCCCCCATACTAAATTCTAATGGCGCGCCGAGGGGTGGTGCGCCATTAGAATAGTCGTACTTATGGCGCACGAGAGGGTGGTGCGCCATTAGAAAGCTTCCCCCACACTAAATCCCCAATCTCTCTAATCTCTCCCCTGCCTCATCGATCTCACCCGCTGCCCCCCGTGTTCGCCGTCCCCCTCGCCGCCCCCCTCACCTCCTTCGCCGTCCCCGAGCAGCGTGGCCAGTCCGGACCAGGGAGGAGTGCCCCACGCACCCACCCGACCGCGCCGCCGCCTCGTCTCCTCCCACCTCTCGCCCCTCCGGCCGGAATGGCGGAACCCCCTCCCCCGCCTCCCGCCGCCTTCCCGCGCCGCCCACTCCGACCTCGCCGTCCCCGAGCAACAGCAGCAGCAGCAGCGCTCCGCCCCCTCGCGCTAGCCTAGGGCTTCCACTCAGGTATCGCCCCCTGTGACCTTGGCCACTTCGTTGCCTCCCGGTAGAGCAGAGATTCTACCGCTTGTCTTGTGTTTTTCTGGGTTGCTGCGTGCGCGCGAGAGAGGAGAGGCGGGGATGGCTGGGCTGGGTGGGAACCCGTCTCGGCGAGTGGAGGAAACCTGAGAGAACACGGAGTAGTCCGTCAGATGTAGTGTAGAATTGACTTTGTTTGGGCCGTGTTCATGATAGATTGTGGTAGTATATAGCTTTCGGTTTGGACCTTGTCACCAGTCGGACTGCTCGTCTGAGCAATTCCTGGACTGCTTTGTACCACAGGGAGCTCAAAATTGTTGGTGTTGTCACTCTGATTTGTGTGACTTTGTGATGCATGGAGTTGTTCTACCCGTGGTCTATGTACTGGAGATTTCTGAGGTAGATGCTTTTGTTCATCATAGTATAAAATGTCAGGTCATGGAGCAGCGCTAGGCTGCTTGGGGAATTGAGAAAAAGGAACACTCCATGGTGCAGAGATGTGTCAGCCTTGGCGTGGTTCTGTTTCCACAGTTATAACGCAAGAATGCCCCTAACCTCATAGACTTAACGCATACACACTTTGGCTGGAGCTTGCTAGCCAACGCTCCAGAATCCAGAAAATTTTCCACTACTAGGCTGCCGACAACCATTGCATATATTGGATGGACCCATGCGTGAGCACCTCCAGGGAAACATACCCAACCTTGTGGTCTCCAACAGTGCTTGTACTCTGCAATTCCATGCCTGTAGGCTACTAGGCTGTAAGCTGCACATGACTGAGTCTCCTGTTCTGGGTATCCTTGTCAAGGTTCCTAGATCAGCCCCTTGTGTGTCCTATTTGTTTTGTAAAACTGTTGATGCTACTCCAAACATATTCTGCTACTGCTGCTTGTTTTTTCACAGTTCTCCCAGTGAACTTACTAGCATTTTATGTTACTGCTTGATTACTAGCATTGGGTAGCACCAGTAAACCTTATTTCGTGTATATTCACCTAGGTTACATCACCACAGATCTATTTAAATCTCATTGCCGAAATTATATCTAGCAAATATCATCTCTGGCACTGCTTGTGCTTGTATGTGTTTGTAAATTGAAAACCTGGAGTAGAACAAGTCCATGCATCACAATCTATAATAATCTATTCCCCAAGCTATCACAATCTATCATAATTTATGTGTCCAGCTATCATAATCTATTCTTTGACCATGGCAGTAGCTGGCATTTTGTTATGATAATTTCAGTATATATCTTACTGTCCTTTGCTGATCTCGTTGTATTTGGATGATTTTTTTATCCTGTGAACTTGAATGTTGCAATGTTGTTTTCTTCAGAGGCTACTGTCAAAAACTTGAGCTACTGTCTTGCAAAGATGATGATCATCTTGCTAGTTTGCTGGCTTTTGTCTCCGACCATTGTGTCGTGATGAATTTGCAGGTACCCCGAGTTGCCCTTGAGTTTGCCGGAATGTCGATTAACTTCCGTTCCGGCAAATTCGGGTACTCCATATGTCCTATTTTCAGTAAAGGTCATGCTAAAATTTTCCGTGAATTTTAGCATGACTTTGCTAAAAATAGGACATATGGGGTACTTGCGACTAATGCATGGGCCGGGGTATCTTAGTACTTAGTTAAGTAGGATCAACTGCCCTGCGATTCTTGCTGCATTAAACTATAGGTGGCAATAGAGCCAAGTTATTAGGCCCAACTTAGAATTCTCCTTAGCATCGATAAACACTAGATGATAAACCCAACATAGGTGGCAATAGAGCCAAGTGATTAGTGCCAAGTGATTAGGCCCAACCTAGGGTGCCTCGGTGTCGATGAGAACCTAAATGATGTACGCTTAGGCTTTTAGGGTGCCTCGGCATCGACAAAACCTAAATGATGAAAGCTTAGGCTTTTATGGTGCCTCGGTGTCGACAAACCCTAAATGATGTAGTTTTGAATTATGAGCGTAGGATATGTCGTCATCATCATCGGACGACGAAAGTCTCCCGGCGGAGTGCGACTGGTGCCAGGATGATCGAGGTCTGTGCGACATGCCTCACCTGGATGATGATCGACGCTTCAGCATTAAGCTCGAGGAGACCTTCGAAGTTGAAACGGTACACAACGGCGACAAGTGTTATTTTCATAATTAAGCATGATTTCAACTATTTCAACGTGTAATTTTCATCTTTTACAAGACACTATGTCTTGGAGAGGATGGATTTTGAAGACCATGAAATTTCTGAAACAAAGAAAATTCACCTAAGGACTCATCACGATGTGGACTTTAAAGTAAATCTATATAATTCTGAGAGCGTAACCCATTTTGGTTGCAAAAATTGGGAAGCATTTTACAAGATGTATGGTTTTGATGAGGGTATGCTTATCACCATGGATCTTGGTAATCCTGACATCAACCAAGACAATATGGACATTTGGGTCCTTGTTGATACGCCTCCAGTTCTACCGCTATGTGAGTTTCTCAAACATAGTTATTAGCTAATTTATATTGTTTATTTCAAAATAGTTGACAGCTTATTTCCATTGACAACTTATTTTTATTGTTCAAAGAATGTGCGGGAGATGGTAGACAAAACCCACTACACCGATGGCTCCGAATTAACAACTTACAAGGAGAAAAATCATTTGGTCGGATTTTGTACTGACATTGAGAATTACAATATCTACAATCAAACTCCTCAACATTATGGTAAATACGTGCCACTAGTGCATGTGTTCAACTACGGTAACTACCATGGAGATACCCTGGTAAGAATTTTACTATTACGACATCCGTGCATCTTTTGCATACTTCTAAAACTAGTACATCATTGCTAACTATGAAGTTATTACTATGTTTTTCAACAGATAATCCCAAAGAATTGTGTGCCTCATATGATGTATCTGAAAGGTAGTGTTAATGTTTTGAACATACAGCCAGGTCGTCCTACGAATCTCAACTGTCCATACGAGATTTCTAAAATAGTGGAGACATGAAAATCAAAGGATGGAAAAATATATGGACAGTCGTAAGGAGCTTCTTGGAAGCAAAAGGAAGCGAAGCGCAAGAATTGGAGACAGGATGTTCTCCATTCTCCATAATGGAGAGTCAGGGTCTATATTGTTTTATGCTATTTTAGCTTAAATAGGGTATTTAGGTCCTGCCTAATACTGATGATCATGTGCTAAGAACAATTAAGTAGGGTTGGTTCGAAGACTATCAAGATGATGATCGTATGACTTGTTATGAATAACGAGTAGAAGTTATATGATGATGATTAGTAGGACTTGTTAAGATTAGTATTACTTCCGACAAACTCGATACTCGCGGTCTCGAGACTTGTAATGTTTTATCTTTGTTCGGTCTTTTGAATTCGGAGACTAATATGATGAATTGTATTCGAAGACTAATCTTCTATTGTATTCGATGAATCTGATGTTGCTGTGTGCTGCTGTCTATATTCTGTCCAATAATATATTTTGTAACCTGTGCAAAAATCAGAAAAGCAAAAAAAATAAAACCTAATATTCATACTAATGGCGCACCACACAAGACACTAATGGCGCACTGTGATCATCACACTAATGGCGCATTAACTGTTGGTGCGCCATTAGAATGCCAAAGCACATGGGTACATATGGCCCCCTGGGAGGCATTCTAATGGCGCATTGCAGGCTATACTAATGGCGCATTACGTGGTGCGCCATTAGAACACCAGATACTAATGGCGCATCGATGGTGCGCCATTAGAATTTAATTCTAATGTCGTGATGCCAGTGGCGCACCGGTAGTGCGCCATTAGAAGGCAAATTTGGTGCGCCACTAGCATGCCTTTTCCTAGTAGTGGCAGGAGACCCTTTGGTCCCGGTTGGTGGCACCAACCGGAACCAATAGGCATCCACGCGTCAGCATTTCTGTGGCTGGGGTTTTTGTTTTTTTTTGAAAGGGGGGGTGTTTGGGGGTTTTGGGGGGTTAATTTATGTGTTTCATATATTGTGTTAGCTAGCTATAATTAATAGAGAGAAGTGTCCTCTCTTATATCCGTGCTTGGTCGACGCTACGTACTATACATACGTATAGAGAGGACTAGACACGCTAGCTAGCTAGTAAGCAAATGAAGGAAACAGAAGATCGTCATGAACATATATGCATACAGAGAGAAGTGATATCGACCACCTCTCCTTCTCCGAGAGATTGGTCGAACAACAAGTTCTTGTATATCTATCCGACACTACCGGCTACATATATATAATAATTATCTCTTACAAATATAATCATACGGACTTAGGGTCCACATAGAATTCTCCGTCTTCAGGGATCACGTGGTCAAGAAAGAATGCCACCAATTCCTCTTGAATTGCTCGCATGCGAGCTGGTGCTAGGAGTTCATCCCGCTTCCAAAACATCTAATTTAAAGAAGGGGGTCAATACATATATATATGAACGAATGAAACTCAACGCAAATGATGGTAATAAAATAAAATTGTGAATGTTGTTATTTACGTACTTCATATTGTTCGTCAGTGTAGCCCCGCTCACAGGTCGTGTGGCGGATGGACTCGCAAACGTAGTATCCACAGAAATCATTCCCTTGTTCCTGCCACAACCACTTTACAAGAAATAGAGGTCAATCAAACTGATAAGCAAGAATGCCAAATGGTATTGATGAAACTAGTGCTTGAATGACTAATAGATGCGCGGAACATGCTACTATAGTACTTACTTTCGGGTGTCTAAATTGCAGCTCCTTCGGCAGTCCCGGAGCTTTTCTGGTGAATTTTCTCCAAACCCTGCCGGACAAAGAAAACAATTACTTGATATATCAGGAAATGAACAAAGTTTCTAATATGGTGGATAATGATCGATTTAACTTACTTCTCAAGTATTTGAGTCAAGTCTGCATAGTCCTGGGGATCTTTTCGTCTTGAGTCTAAGACGGTTACTAGTCCCTGCTCAAGCTTAATCTCTAGGAGAATATAGTGGAAACTCATAACTCATCAATTACATTACTATAACCTTGACTAATATATAAGGGAAACCGAATATGCACAAGACAGTAACACTCACTTGAAGTTGTAAGGAAAGAATATTATATCTTTGTTTTCATTTATTACGAACGATCATAGCAAGTTGGCCTCGGTAGCTGCGGCATGAAATTTAACCTGAGTTGCATCTATGAGATATGTGTTAATGAACCCAATATCACCGACTTGTCTTTTCTTCAATTCGACGATCTTCAATCTGCATAATATAGTGAGGATGATTATAAATACATGCAATGAAAGAGCTGAGCTATATAGAGAAACTTAATGACAGAAGTAGTACTACTTACAGACAATAGCAGGCGACCGTTGTTTTATCGAGGGCCAATTGATTGAAAAACTGATAGAACTCCTCAAATGGAACAGGCAACACTTCAATTCCAACGAGGTCATGCTCCTTTTTAACTTTCACATACAAAGTACTCCTCCCCCTAGAGTCTCTGCAGATTTTCAAGTACCAATCATGCAATCTTCGCATCATCGTTGATAGAGATCTTTCATCTTTGACAAGAGGCTTCCTGTACTCGTATCTTTGTATCTGCACGTCCATGGGTTCATAATGTACATTGTCGGGCAGGTAATCTGCAAGATTGCTATAACCGGGCACCATCCTCGGATCATTAGCGACGTTGTGGCTAGGCACCTTGAGCGGGGGGGCACGATTGCTTCGCTTGTTCGCCGAGCTGGGCAATTTGTTTCCCAGCTCGTCGTTCTTTCAGCCTTTGATCACTGACAGTACTTCCCAACCGCTCCGCTTCGACAAATTCCTTTCCAATAATGCGCTCATAGTTTCCTTTCGGCGGAGACTTCGGTGATTTTGTCAGGGCAGCCAGAGTGCGCTTCTCTTTCACCGGATCTACCTTCTCCTCCGGAAGTGGATGTCTCTTTGCTTTCAACCCTTGAAACCAGTCATCCACTTCGGTTCGTGCGATCTCGGCGTTCTCCTCCGGGGTCCTCTCGTATGGTAACTTCTTTGGAGTCTTTAGAGAAGGATCGAATCTGTATGTCCTCCCGCCTCTGGTTGTACTGCTAGACGCCGACCGAGCAGACGGAGCGATTGTCTTCTTTACTTGCCTACGAGGTGGAGGAGAAGGACTACGACGCGCCGGAGCAGCCGGAGCGGTGGCAGGTCTCTTCCGCCCTTGCTGACGAGGCGAAGAAGGAGGAGGCTGGTTTCTCGGGCGGGTCGGCGCAGGCGGAGAAGGAGGCGGAGTGCCGCCACGCGCTGGAGAAGGAGCCGGTCGAGTGCCCTGATCGTCACTCGCCAGAGGAGGAGGCGGTGGAGGAGGCGGAGTGCCCTGACTCGCCGGAGGAGGAGGCGGTGGAGGAGGCGGAGTGCCCTGATTTGCCGGAGGAGGAGGAGGAGGCGGAGGCGTCCAGTTCGGAAGGTTGATGAGCTCCTTCCGCCATAGGCATGGAGTCTTCAGAGCAGACCCCGGCCGAGTCTCCCCTTGACCGGTAGGGTGGTCAAGCTGGAGGTCCTCAAATCCCTCTGTTATTTCATCCACCATCACCCTAGCATATCCTTCTGGAATCGGTCGACAGTGAAAAGTTGCGTCGGGTTCAGTAGGATAAACAGAGCCAACAGCCGCCTTGACCTTCAAATTCATCCATTGCGTCATAAGGTGGCAATTTTGAGACTCCGTGATAGCATCCACGGGATAGCTGGCAGGAGCCGTCAAGGCATGCTCCGGCTGAAGCAGCTCGGTGGAAGCCACGCTGCTTCTGCGCTGAGATGGCGGGGTAGCTTTGGGGGAAGCTTCGGCAGTACATTTGCTGCGATTTGCTTCTCGTTCCTCTATCACGTCTACCCTTGCTTGCAGCGCCTGCATTTGGGTCTGCTGCACTTTTTTCCTCCTCTCATGGGATTTGTAACCGCCTGCGTCCGGAAACCCAACCTTCCACGGAATGGAGCCTGGTGTGCCTCGTGTCCGTCCAGGGTGCTCAGGATTCCCGAGGGCCATTGTGAGCTCGTCGTTCTCTCTGTCTGGAAAGAACGTCCCTTCCTGCGCTGCTTCGATATACTGCTTAAGCTTCCTGACTGGTATGTCCATTTGATCGTTCGTCCAAATGCACTTCCCTATTACAGGGTCCAAGGTTCCGCCAGCCCCGAAGAACCAAGTCCGGCAACAATCTGGCCAGTTAATTGTCTCTGGTACGATCCCTTTATCAACCAGATCATTCTCAGTCTTGGCCCACTTAGGCCGGGCTACGAGGTAGCCACCTGACCCCGTGCGATGGTGAAGCTTCTTCTTCGCAGCATTTTTCTTGTTTGTCGCCGACATCTTCTTACTCTTTTTCGATGTCTTGTGGGCCACAAATGCGGGCCAGTGATCTCTGATCTTCTCATATCTGCCCTTGAATTCTGGTGTCTCATTATTTTCGACAAACTTATTCAGCTCTTTCTTCCACCTCCTGAATAGTTCTGCCATCCTCTTAAGAGCAAAAGACTTGATTAATTGCTCTTTAACTGGGTTCTCTGGATTATCTTCTGGTGGTAGGGTGAAATTTGACTTCAGCTCAGTCCAAAGATCATTTTTCTGCATATCATTGACATAAGACACCTCAGGGTCTTCTGTAGCCGGCTTAAACCATTGCTGGATGCTTATCGGGATCTTGTCCCTAACCAGAACCCCGCACTGAGCAACAAATGCGTTCTTTGTTCGGATGGGTTCAATCGGTTGGCCGTCGGGCGCGATTGCTATGATCTCAAACCTTTCATCCGAGCTCAACTTTTTCTTCGGGCCTCATCTCTTTACCGAAGTTGTGCTCGATCCGGAGGGCTAGAAAAAAGAACAAAGACTTAATTAATATGTGTACATACCAAAACAATGAATGCATCAATCAGCTAGTCAGCACAGGCTTAACTAATATATATACCTGGCCGGACTCGGTTCGGTCAACGGAGCCGTCATCACGGTCTCCTTCTTGCACCGGCATTGGGTCACCGGAGCCGTCCTCATGTTCTTCTTCTTGCACCGGCATTAGGTCACCGTAGCCAGCTTCTTCACCCTCTCCTTCCAGACCATTGGTGTCGTTGAGAAACAACGAGATGGCATCACTTCCTTCTGCGATTATGTCCCTCAACAACGCTTCTTTTGCTTCGTCTCAGGCGGTGTCCATAGTTTCTACAAATATTTACAACATGGAAATTATTATTCAAACATGACAGATGGATATATTAGTGGCAAACGTAGAACTAGCTACCTAATCATAGTAAGGAATCATATATATATTAATTATTGGCCTCGACGCTGCTTCTCTAGGGTTTGGGGTGGCCTCGACAACGCTTCAAGGGTTTGGGGTGGCCTCGAGAACGCTTCAAGGAGGGGGTAATATCGACCCCCCCACGTGTTGAAGCTATCGGGAGGGGGTATATATCGACAACAACGACACTACATCTATGTCCCTCGACGACCCTCATTCCCGATAAAAAAAAGAGGAAGAAGAAGAAAAAAAGAGGAGAAGAAAGAATAGAGGAGAAGAAAGAATAGAGAAAGAATAGAGGAGAAGAAAGAATAGAGAAAGAATAGAAGAGAAGAAAGAATAGAGAAAGAATAGAGGAAAAAAGAGGAAGCTATCGGGAGGTTGCCTAGTGTCAAAGGATTCAACAAAACCATGTCTTCATCATTAGGCGAAAGTAACAGGTGCATGATGGTACGAAGCTCTCCAAAGTTATTTTGGAACGGAGTCCTAGATAGGATAATTTGCTTTTTGGTACAAAGTCCAGCAAGAACCTTCCAAATATCGTTATTTGGAAGGCCTTTGCTGAAATTCATACAAAAAGGCAAATTATCCTATCCGGGACACCATTCCAAAATAACTTTGGAGGACTTCGTCATGCCCTGGTTACTTCTGGCTAATGATGAAGCCATGGATTTCTTCAATACTTTGACACTAGGAAATCTCTCTCTCGACCCCTCGGCGATCCTCGACCCCTTGAACCCTCGACGACCCTGGAACCCTCGATCCCTAGGCGATCCTCTTCTTCCTCTCATGTTCGAGAGGATCGCCGAGGGGTCGGGAGGTTGCCTAGTGTCAAAGGATTCAACAAAACCATGTCTTCATCATTAGGCGAAAGTAACAGGTGCATGATGGTACGAAGCTCTCCAAAGTTATTTTGGAACGGAGTCCTAGATAGGATAATTCGCTTTTTGGTACAAAGTTCAGCAAGAACCTTCCAAATATCGTTATTTGGAAGGCCTTTGCTGAAATTCATACAAAAAGGCAAATTATCCTATCCGGGACACCACTCCAAAATAACTTTGGAGGACTTCGTCATGCCCTGGTTACTTCCGGCTAATGATGAAGCCATGGATTTCTTCAATACTTTGACACTAGGATACCTCTCTCGACCCCTCGGTGATCCTCGACCCCTTGAACCCTCGACGACCCTGGAACCCTTGACCCCTAGACGACCCTGAAATAAAAAGAGGAGAAGAAAAAAGGAATATCTAGAGGAGAAGATCGAAGAAAAAAAAGAAGAAAAAAAAAGAGGAGAAGAAGAAAGGAATAGAGGAGAAGAAGAGAAAATAGAATAAGGAATAGAGGAGAGGAAGAGAAAATAGAATAAGGAAGAAAGGAATAGAGGAGAAGAAGAGAAAATAGAATAAGGAAGAAAATATCCTTATTCTATTTTCTCTTCTTCTCCTCTATTCCTTTCTTCTTCTCCTCTTTTTTTTCTTTTTCTTATTTATTTTTCCCCTTCTTCCTCTCCTCTTCTTCTCCTTTCTTCCTCTTCTTATTTTCCTTTTTCCTCTCCTTCTTTTTCTACTTCTTCCTTCTTTCTAGCTAGATATATAAAACTTTTCTAAAAATGTAACTTTTGCATATATACATGGAAAAAATTATTATCGAGGAGGGAGTATATCGACCCCCCCTCGACCCTCTTTTACTTCTTTTTCCTTCTTCCTTCTTCCTCTTTTCTTCTCCAACACAAAACACATCTCATCTCATCTCATTTCATCCAAAAATAATTCTTTGCATATGAACATACATACATTTACTTTTTTCTTAAATGTTACATATGAACATTTTCTTAAATGAGCATATGAACATTTTTTTTAAATATTAATGAGCATATGAACATACATATCAACAAAAAATAGACCTTTTTCTTGGTAACAAAAAAAATGCAAAAACGAGCATTATATATACAACATATACAGAGCATTATACAGTGAACATACATACATACATACATACATACATACATACATACATACAGTGAGCATATACATGAGCATTATACAACGACGGCGATGATGGTTGGCGGTGGCGCGCGCTTACGGATGACGTGCGGGGACGGCAATGAGGAAGGAAAAGGGGAGGAGGCAGGGGCTCACAGCGCGGGGAGGGGTCAAGGTCGCCGGCCGGAATCGGTGCGGGCGACGATGACGACGTCGGCAGGGGCGGCGGGCGGCTTCGGGGCAGCCTGGCGGAGGCGGGGCAGGGGCGACGACGGGAGCGCGCGGACGGCATCTGGGCGGCGGGCGGCGGCGCGGCAGCGGATTGGCGTCGATCTGGGCAGCCTGGCGGCGGCGTCGGGCGGGCCGGGGGGCAACTGGCGATGAGTTCGTCAAATTTTCCCAAGTGCTACTTATATACCCAGGCCTTTGGTCCCGGTTCGTGGCACAAACGGGGACTAAAGGGGGCATTGGTCTCGGTTGGTGGCACCAACCGGGACCATAGGTCTCTTTTCAGCAGCCGAAAGGGCAAGAAGCAGAGGCCTATGGTCCCGGTTGGTGGCACCAACCGAGACTAAAGGGGGGCATTGGTCACGGTTGGTGACACAAACCGTGACCAATGCCCCCTTTAGTCCCGGTTGCTGCGACCAACCGGGACCACTGTCCTTGTGCTGCCCCGCGCCCAAAAGTTTAGTCCCACCTCGCTAGTTGAGAGGGCTAGGGAGTGGTTTATAAGCGCTGCTGCGCCCACCCTCCCGAGCTCCTCTCAACTGCAGGCTTTCGGGCTTAATCTATCACTGCAATGCCTGTGGGCCTACTTGGCCTGTTGCGGGCCTGAATCCTGGCCCATGGTAGAGTTTCTAGTCGTATTCATGCCGTGGTGGCCCAGTAGGTGGCATTTTTTGTTTTTTGTTGCTTTATTTATTTTCTTTTGTTTTTTGCTTTAATTTTTAATTCTTTACGCTTTTAGTTTTAGAAAAATTATAAACTTTTTGTTAATGCCATAGTTTTCAAATTTGAAAATACTTTTTTAGTTTTTTTATTTTCTTTGTTGCTTTATTTATTTTATTTTGTGATTAACTTTACTATAAAAATAGTTTTTCCTATTTTTTGATTTGTTTTTTGCATTATTTATTTTCTTTTGTTTTTTGCTTTAATTTTTAATTCTGTTTGCTTTTAGGTTAGCAAAATTATAAACTTTCTGTTAGTGCCATTAGTTTTAGAAAAATTATAAACTTTCTGTTAGTGCCATTAGTTTTCAAATTTGAAAACACTTTTTTAGTTTTTTTTGTTTTCTTTGTTGCTTTATTTATTTTATTTTATGATTAACTTTACTATAAAAATAGTTTTTTTCCTGTTTTTTATTTGTTTTTTGCATTATTTATTTTCTTTTGTTTTTTGATTTAATTTTTAATTCTGTTTGCTTTTAGGTTAGCAAAATTATAAACTTTCTGTTAGTGCATTAGTTTTAGAAAAATTATAAACTTTCTGTTAGTGCCATTATTTTTCAAATTTGAATAGTTAAAATTTGAATTCTTTGAAAATTGTTTGAATCACAAGTTTGTGATTAACTTACTAAAAAAATGAGAATAGATGCGCTTATAGAGAAAATTCAACCTAAATTCCTAGTAAATTTCTATGAATTTCAGAGAAATTCACTGTGAATTTAGGTGGGACTAAACTCTGCCCGCAACGAGGACCAATCCTTTAGTCCCGGTTTGTGGCACAAATCGGGACTAATGGTCATGGGCCAGGGCGAGGAGCAAAATTATAAACTTTCTGTTAGTGCCATTAGTTTTAGAAAGTTGAAAGTTGAAAGTTGGCATGGGCCAGGGACTAATGGTCATGGTATTATAAGGGCTGAACCATAAGACATGAAAACATTTCAAATGAACTCTAAAAAAGTTGAAAGTTGGGATGGTATCATAATTTCACCCACATAGCATGTGCATGTACAAAACGGACAATGGTAGCATGTTCGTGTGTTACAAAGTTGCGGGAGAAAGTCTTCACTTTTTCTTCGCTTGTGTCATTTGCTTATTGAGCCGTAACCATGGATAATCTTCATTGTTTATCAGGATGCTTGGGTCAGCCTTGACATTGAAGGGAGGAATTTCATGAAACTTTTCATAATCTTCAGACATGTCTATCTTGCCGTCCACTCCCAGGATGTCCTTTTTTCCTAAAAGAACTATGTGGCGCTTTGGCTCATCGTATGATGTATTCGCTTCCTTATCTTTTTTTTTCTCGGTTTGATAGACATGTCCTTCACATAGATAACATGTGCCACATCATTGGCTACGACGAACGGTTCGTCAGTGTACCCAAGATTTTTCAGATCCACTGTTGTCATTCCGTACTGTGGGTCTACCTGTACCCCCCCCCCCCCGCCTAATAGATTGACCCATTTGCACTTAAACAAAGGGACCTTAAAATCAAGTCCGTAGTCAAGTTCTCATATGTCCACTATGTAACCATAATATGTGTCCTTTCCGCTCTCGGTTGCCGCATCAAAGCGGACACCGCTGTTTTGGTTGGTGCTCTTTTGATTTTGGGCGATCATGTAAAATGTATTCCTATTTATCTCGTATCCTTTGTAAGTCAATACAATTAAAGATGGTCCCCTGGACAACAAGTACAACTCATCACAAACAGTGTTGTCATCTCTGAGACGTGTTTCCAACCAACTGCTGAAAGTCCTGATGTGTTCACATGTAATCCAGTCATCGCACTGCTCCGGGTGTTTGGAGCGCAGACTGTTCTTGTGTTCATCGACATACGGGGTCACCAAGGTAGAGTTCTGTAGAACTGTGTAGTGTGCTTGAGACCAAGAATATCCGTCCCTGCATATTATTGAGTCTCTTCCAAGAGTGCCTTTTCCAGTCAGTCTCCCCTCATACCGCGATTGAGGGAGACCTATCTTCTTAAGGCCAGAAATGAAGTCAACACAAAACCCGATAACATCCTCTGTTTGATAGTCCATGGAGATGCTTCCTTCTGGCCTAGCGCGGTTACAGACATATTTCTTTAGGACTCCCGTGAACCTCTCAAAGGGGAACATATTGTGTAGAAATACGGGCCCCAGGATGACAATCTCGTTGACTAGATGAACTAGGACGTGCATCATGATATTGAAGAAGGATGGTGGGAACACCAGCTCGAAACTGACAAGACATTGTGCCACATCACTCCTTAGCTTTGGTACGATTTCTGGATCGATCACCTTCTGAGAGATTGCATTGAGGAATGCACATAGCTTCACAATGGCTAATCGGACGTTTTCCGGTAGAAGCCCCCTTAATGCAACCGAAAGCAGTTGCGTCATAATCACGTGGCAGTCATGAGACTTTAGGTTCTGAAACTTTTTCTCTGGCATATTTATTATTCCCTTTATATTCCACGAGAAGCCAGTCGTGACCTTCATACTGAGCAGGCATTGAAAGAAGATTTCTTTCTTTTCTTTCGTAAGAGCGTAGCTGGCAGGACCTTTATACTGCTTCAGAGGCATGCCGTCTTTTTCCTGCAAACGTTGTAGGTCCTCCCGTGCCTCAGGTGTATCTTTTGTCTTCCCATACACGCCCAAGAAGTCTAGCAGGTTCACGCAAAGGTTCTTCGTCACGTGCATCACGTTGATTGAGGAGCGGACCTCTAGGTCTTTCCAGTAGGGTAGGTCCCAAAATATAGATTTCTTCTTCCACATGGGTGCGTGTCCCTCAGCGTCATTCAGAACAGCTAGTCCACTGGGACCCTTTCCAAAGATTACGTAGTGTAAATCATTGACCATAGCAAGCACGTGATCACCGGTGCGCATGGAGGGCTTCTTCCGGTGATCTGCCTCGCCTTTGAAATGCTTGCCTTTCTTTCGACATTGATGGTTGGTCGGAAGAAATCGACGATGGCCCAGGCACACATTCTTTCTGCATTTGTCCAGGTATATACTTTCAGTGTCATCTAAACAGTGTGTGCATGCGTGGTATCCTTTGTTTGTCTGTCCTGAAAGGTTACTGAGAGCGGGCCAATCGTTGATGGTCATGAACAGCAACGCCTTAAGGTTAAATTCCTCCTGTCTGTGCTCATCCCACGTACGTACACCGTTTCCATTCCACAGCTGTAAAAGTTCTTCAACTAATGGCCTTAGGTACACATCAATTTCGTTGTCGGGTTGCTTAGGGTCTTGGATGAGAACTGGCATCATAATGAACTTCCGCTTCATGCACATCCAAGGAGGAAGGTTATACATATATAGAGTCACGGGCCAGGTGCTGTGATTGCTGCTCTGCTCCCTGAAAGGATTAATGCCATCCGCGCTTAAAGCAAACCATACATTCCTTGGGTCCTTTGCAAACTCATCCCAGTACTTTCTCTCGATTTTTCTCCACTGCGACCCGTCAGCGGGTGCTCTCAACTTCCCATCTTTCTTTCGGTTCTCACTGTGCCATCGCATCAACTTGGCATGCTCTTCATTTCTGAACAGACGTTTCAACCGTGGTATTATAGGAGCATACCACATCACCTTCGCAGGAACCCTCTTCCTGGGGGACTCGCCGTCAACATCACCAGGGTCATCTCGTCTGATCTTATACCGCAATGCACCGCATACTGGGCATGCGTTCAGATCCTTGTATGCACCGCGGTAGAGGATGTAGTCATTAGGGCATGCATGTATCTTCTCCACCTCCAATCCTAGAGGGCATACGACCTTCTTTGCTGCGTATGTACTATCGGGCAATTCGTTATCCTTTGGAAGCTTCTTCTTCAATATTTTCAGTAGCTTCTCAAATCCTTTGTCAGCCACAGCATTTTCTGCCTTCCACTGCAGCAATTCCATTACGGTACCGAGCTTTGTGTTGCCATCTTCGCAATTGGGGTACAACCCTTTTTTTTTATCCTCTAACATGCGATCGAACTTCAACTTCTCCTTTTCACTTTCGCATTGCGTCCTTGCATCGACAATGACCCGGCGGAGATCACAATCATCGGGCACATCGTCTGGTTCCTCTTGATCTTCAGCAGCTTCACCCGTTGCAGCATCATTGGGCACATCGTCTGGTTCCTCTTGATCTTCACCAGCTCCCCCCGTTGCAGCATCATCGTATTCAGGGGGCACATAGTTGTCATCGTACTCTTCTTCTTCGCTGTCTTCCATCATAACCCCTATTTCTCCGTGCCTTGTCCAAACATTATAGTGTGGCATGAAACCCTTGTAAAACAGGTGGGAGTGCAGGATTTTCCGGTTAGAGTAAGACCTCGTATTCCCACATTCAGTGCATGGACAACACATAAAACCATTCTGTTTGTTTGCCTCAGCCGCATCGAGAAACTCATGCACGCCCTTAATGTACTCGCGGGTGTGTCTGTCACCGTACATCCATTGCCGGTCCATCTGCGTGCATTATATATAATTAAATGTCCAAATTAATAGAAGTTCATCATCACATTAAAACTAAAGTGCATACATAGTTCTCATCTAACAACATATAGCTCTCCAAAGCATCTAATTAATTAAACCATACATTGAAACTATGTAAAACATTTTAATGCGAAAACAAATGCGATCATAATCGCAACCAAGGTAACAATTGATCCAACGGCATAATGATACCAAGCCTCGGTATGAATGGCATATTTTATAATCTTTCTAATCTTCAAGCGCATTGCATCCATCTTGATCTTGTGATCATCGACGACATCCGCAACATGCAACTCCAATATCATCTTCTCCTCCTTAATTTTTTTTATTTTTTCCTTCAACAAACTGTTTTCTTCTTCAACTAAATTTAACCTCTCAACAATAGGGTCGGTTGGCATTTCCGATTCACATACATCCTACATAAATAAAATCTATGTCACGTTGGTCGGCATAATTTTCATAAACAATAAATGAACCAATAGTTATAAAGATAATATATATACCACATCCGAATCATACACAGGACGAGGGCCGACGGGGGCGGATACCAAAACCATCGCACTATATAAGATACAATAATAAAAGTAATAATACAAGTATCTATGTAAACATGCAAGTAAGAATATTTTTCTTTTTAGAAAAAGATAAAACAAGAGGCTCACCACGGTGGTGCCGGCGATGAGCTCGGCGTGGGTGATCGACGGCGGTGAAGACGGGGATGAGGCGTGACGGACCGCTAAACCTAGACAAATATTATGGAAAATGGAGTTTGGAGGTCGAGCTTGGAGAGGAGAAAGCTTAAGTAGTGTGGTTCGGGCATTTCATCGAACACCTTGTGTGCATAGGAGGTTAGCTAGAGCACCACCAAGCCCTCTCCCCTTCGACCAGAGAAAAACAGAGCACTGGGGTGCTCTGCTCGCGAGCGAGGGGTATATATAGCATCTCATTGGTCCTGGTTGGTGGCATGAGCCGGGACTAAAGGGGAGCCTTTGGTCCCGGTTCAAGCCACAAACCGAGACCAATGATGATGGGCCAGGAGCGAGGCCCATTGATCCCGGTTCATCCCATCAACCGGGACCAAAAGGTCCAGATGAACCGGGACCAATGATCCACGTGGCCCGGCCGGCCCCTTGGGCTCACGAACCGGGACCAATGCCCACATTGATTCCGGTTCTGGACTGAATCGGGACTAATAGGCTGACCCGGCCTGGACCAAAGCCCTGTTTTCTAATAGTGTACGGGGAGAACGGAAGAACGAACGTGGGCAGTCGCACACGCGAGCTATACGGTGTTGGTTTCTCGAGATATTGGAGATCACGTCGGTCAAGGGCGACCGTGTCCGGCGCCGGCCGAGGCAAAGCGATAAGTGCAGATCTCTCAGGTGTCCTATTAATGAGAGAGATTAGGGTAGGCATCGAGGGATTCAGAGATTGACTCTGAGCGAGAGTTCGAGTAGGAAAGCGCTTCTGGGGGGAGCAGTCAACGATGGGGATTTTCTCTAGCATGGGCTGAGGCCCAATCTGGCGCGAGCGAAAGTGACAGAGCGTTGGCCTATCAAACCAGCTAGTAGTGTAGGAAATAAATAAATCAGGAATGAAACGTTTTTTACTTGGGCCATGCTGGGATTATTTAACAAAAGAAAGAATCCATATTCATACATACAACTGTATCCTAGCCTGGTGGATTGTATGAGTTGTGAAAGCAAGCAGGTTCAGGGTTCGATCCCCAAGTGTAGCCTTTCTTTTTTTCTCCTAATTTTCTTGGGCCACCCTGCAGCGGGCTCAGGCCCAAGGGGGGATCTGGCGCGAGCGGAAGCGACAGAGCGTTGGCCCATCAAACCAGCTAGCAGTGTAGGAAATAAATAAATCAGGAATGAAACGTTTTTTACTTGGGGCAAGCTGGGATTATTTAACAGAAGGAAGAATCCATGTTTGTACATACAACTGTATCCTAATTTTCTTGGGCCACCCTGCAGCGGGCTCAGGCCCAAGGGGGGATCTGGCGCGAGCGGAAGCGACAGAGCGTTGGCCCATCAAACCAGCTAGCAGTGTAGGAAATAAATAAATCAGGAATGAAACGTTTTTTACTTGGGGCAAGCTGGGATTATTTAACAGAAGGAAGAATCCATGTTTGTACATACAACTGTATCCTAGCCTGGTGGATCGTATGAGTAGAGAAAGCAAGCAGATTGTGTTGGAAATATGCCCTAGAGGCAATAATAAATAAGTTATTATTATATTTCTTTGTTCATGATAATAGTCTTTTATTCATGCTATAACTGTATTATCCGGAAATCGTAATACACGTGTGAATACATAGACCACAATATGTCCCTAGTGAGCCTCTAGTTGACTAGCTCGTTGTGATCAACAGATAGTCATGGTTTCCTGGCTATGGACATTAGATGTCGTTGATAACGGGATCACATCATTAGGAGAATGATGTGATGGACAAGACCCAATCCTAAGACTAGCACAAAAGATCGTGTAGTTCATTTGCTAGAGCTTTGCCAATGTCAAGTATCTCTTCCTTCGACCATGAGATCGTGTAACTCCTGGATACCGTAGGAGTGCTTTGGGTGTATCAAACGTCACAACGTAACTGGGTGACTATAAAGGTGCACTACAGGTATCTCCGAAAGTATCTATTGTTTTATGCGGATCGAGACTGGGATTTGTCACTCCGTGTAAACGGAGAGGTATCTCTGGGCCCACTCGGTAGGACATCATCATATGCGCAATGTGACCAAGGAGTTGATCACGGGATGATGTGTTACGGAACGAGTAAAGTGACTTGCCGGAAACGAGATTGAACAAGGTATTGGATACCGACGATCGAATCTCGGGCAAGTAACATACCGATAGACAAAGGGAATTGTATACGGGATCGATTGAGTCCTTGACATCGTGGTTCATCCGATGAGATCATCGTGGAACATGTGGGAGCCAACATGGGTATCCAGATCCCGCTGTTGGTTATTGACTGGAGAACGTCTCGGTCATGTCTGCATGTCTCCCGAACCCGTAGGGTCTACACACTTAAGGTTCGATGACGCTAGGGTTATAAAGGAAGCTTGTATGTGGTTACCGAATGTTGTTCGGAGTCCCGGATGAGATCCCGGACGTCACGAGGAGTTCCGGAATGGTCCGGAGGTAAAGATTTATATATAGGAAGTCCTGTTTCGGCCATCGGGACAAGTTTCGGGGTCATCGGTATTGTACCGGGACCACCGGAAGGGTCCCGGGGGCCCACCGGGTGGGGCCACCTGCCCCGGGGGGCACATGGGCTGTAGGGGGTGCGCCTTGGCCTACATGGGCCAAGGGCACCAGCCCCAAGAGGCCCATGCGCCTGGGGAAACCCTAAAGGAAGAGTCCCAGCAGGGGAAGGCACCTCCTAGGTGCCTTGGGGGGGGGGAGGACTCCTCCCCTGGCCACCGCCCCCTTAGAGATTGGATCTCCTAGGGGCTGGCGCACCCCCCCCCTTGGGATCCCTATATATAGTGGGGTAGGAGGGCCTCCCAAACATACCTTATGCCTTTGGTGCAGCCCCTCCCTCTCTCCCAAGTTACTCTCCTCACCCGTGGTGCTTGGCGAAGCCCTGCGGGATTGCCACGCTCCTCCACCACCACCACGCTGTTGTGCTGCTGTTGGATGGAGTCTTCCTCAACCTCTCCCTCTCTCCTTGCTGGATCAAGGCGTGGGAGACGTCACCGGGCTGTACGTGTGTTGAACACGGAGGTGCCGTCCATTCGGCACTTGATCATCGGTGATCTGAATCACGACGAGTACGACTCCATCAACCCCGTTCACTTGAACGCTTCCGCTTAGCGATCTACAAGGGTATGTAGATGCACTCTCCTTTCTACTCGTTGCTGGTCTCCCCATAGATAGATCTTGGTGTTACGTAGGAAAATTTTTGAATTTCTGCTACGTTCCCCAACAGTGGTATCAGAGCTAGGTCTATTGCGTAGATTCTTTGCACGAGTAGAACACAAAGTAGTTGTGGGCATTGATGTTGTTCAATATGCTTACCGTTACTAGTCCAATCTTGTTTCGACGGTATTGTGGGATGAAGCGGCCCGGACCGACCTTACACGTACTCTTACGTGAGACAGGTTCCACCGATTGACATGCACTTGGTGCATAAGGTGGCTAGCGGGTGCCAGTCTCTCCCACTTTAGTCGGAACGGATTCGATGAAAAGGGTCCTTATGAAGGGTAAATAGCAATTGGCATATCACGTTGTGGTCTTGCGTAGGTAAGAAACGTTCTTGCTAGAAACCCATAGCAGCCACGTAAAACATGCAACAACAATTAGAGGACGTCTAACTTGTTTTTGCAGGGTATGCTATGTGATGTGATATGGCCAAAAGGATGTGATGAATGATATATGTGATGTATGAGATTGATCATGTTCTTGTAATAGGATTCACGACTTGCATGTCGATGAGTATGACAACCGGCAGGAGCCATAGGAGTTGTCTTTATTTTTTTGTATGACCTGCGTGTCATTGAAGAACGCCATGTAAACTACTTTACTTTATTGCTAAACGCATTAGTCATAGAAGTAGAAGTAGTCGTTGGCGTGATAACTTCATGAAGACACGATGATGGAGATCATGGTGTCATGCCGGTGACAAGATGATCATGGAGCCCCGAAGATGGAGATCAATGGAGCTATATGATATTGGCCATATCATGTCACAACTATATAATTGCATGTGATGTTTATTATGTTTATGCATCTTGTTTACTTAGAACGACGGTAGTAAATAAGATGATCCCTTACAAAATTTCAAGAAGTGTTCTCCCCTAACTGTGCACCGTTGCTACAGTTCGTCGCTTCTAAGCACCACGTGATGATCGGGTGTGATGGATTCTTACGTTCACATACAACGGGTGTAAGACAGTTTTACACAGCGAAAACACTTAGGGTTAACTTGACGAGCCTAGCATGTGCATACATGGCCTCGGAACACGGAGACCGAAAGGTCGAGCATGAGTCGTATAGTAGATACGATCAACATGAAGATGTTCACCGATGATGACTAGTCCGTCTCACGTGATGATCGGACACGGCCTAGTTGACTCGGATCATGTAATCACTTCGATGACTAGAGGGATGTCTATCTGAGTGGGAGTTCATAAGATGAACTTAATTATCCTGAACATAGTCAAAAGGTTCTTGCAAATTATGTCGTAAGCTCGCGCTTTAGTTCTACTGTTTAGATATGTTCCTAGAGAAAATATAGTTGAAAGTTGACAGTAGCGATTATGCGGACAGTAGAACGCTTATGTCCTTAATGCACTGCTCAGTGTGTTGAACCCCAAACGTCGTTTGTGGATGTTTCGAACATCGAACATACACGTTTTGATAACTACGTGATAGTTCAGTTAAATGGTTTAAGTAGAGGCACCAAAGACATTTTCGAAACGTCGCGGAACATATGAGATGTTTCGAGGGCTGAAATTGGGATTTCAGGCTCGTGCCCACGTCAAGAGGTATGAGACCTCCGACAATTTTCTTAGCCTGCAAACTAAGGGAGAAAAGCTCAATCGTTGAGCTTGTGCTCAGATTGTCTGAGTGCAACAATCACTTGAATCGAGTGGGAGTTGATCTTCCAGATGAGATAGTGATGTTTCCCCAAAGTCATTGCCACCAAGCTGCTAGAGCTTCGTGATGAACTATAACATATCAAGGATAAAGATGATGATCCTTGAGGTATTCGCGTTGTTTGACATCGCGAAAGTAGAAATCAAGAAGGAGCATCAACTGTTGATGGTTGATGAAACCACTAGTTTCAAGAAGGGCAAGGGAAAGAAGGGATACTTCATGAAACGGCAAATCAGCTGCTGCACCAATGAAGAAACCCGAGGTTGAACCCAAACCCGAGACTAAGTGCTTCTGTAATAAGGGGAACAACCACTGAAGCAAGATTACCCTAGATACTTGGTAGATGAGAAGGCTGGCAAGGTCGATAGAAGTATATTGGATATACATTATGTTAATGTGTACTTTACTAGTACTCCTAGTAGCACCAGGGTATTAGATACCGGTTCGGTTGCTAAGTGTTACTAACTCAAAATAAAAGCTACGGAATAAAAACGGAGACTAGCTAAAGGTGAGCTGACGATACGTGTTGGAAGTGTTTCCAAATTTGATGTGATCTAACATCGCACGCTCCCTCTACCATCAAGATTAGTATTAAACCTGAATAAGTGCTCTTGCACCTAAAGGAATGGTTTATTGAATTTTGATCGTAGGGATACACATTTTCATGCCAAAAGATATAAGATAGTAATGATAGTACCACTTACTTGTGGCACTGCCATGTAAGTCATAATGGTATAAAACGCATGAAGAAGCTCCATGTTGATGGATCTTTGGACTCACTCATTTTTGAAAAGTTTGAGACATGCGAACCATGTCTATTGGTATATATGCATGAAGAAACTCCATGCAAATGGACCGTTTGAACTCACTTGATTTTGAATCACTTGAGATATGCAAATCATACCACTTAGGCAAGATGACTGAAAAGCCTCGGTTTCAGTAAAATGGAACAAGATAGCAACTTATTGGAAGCAACACATTTTGATGTGTGCAGTCCAATGAGTGCTGAGGCATGCAGTGAATATCGTTATGTTCTTACTTCACAGATGATTCGAGTAGATGTTGAGAATATTTACTTGATGAAACACAAGTCTGAATTATTGAATGGTTCAAATAATTTCAGAGTGAAGTAGAAGATCATTGTGACAAGAGGATAAAATGTCTATGATATGATCATAGAGATGAATATCTGAATTATGAGTTTGGCACAGAATTAAGACATTGTGGAAATAGTTTCACAACTAATACAGCCTGGAACACCATAGTGTGATGATGTGTCCGAACATCATAACTGCACCCTATTGGATATGATGCATACCATGATGTCTCTTATCGAATTACCACTGTCATTCATGGGTTAGGCATTAGAGACAACCACATTCACTTTAAATAGGGCACCACGTAATTCCGTTGAGACGACACCGTTTGAATTATGGTTTAGAGAAACCTAAGTTGTCGTTTCTTAAAGGTTTGGGGCTGCTTATGTGAAAAAGTTTCAGGATTAAGCTCGAACCCAAAGCGGATAAAATGCATCTTCATAGGACACCCAAAACAGTTGGGTATACCTCCTAATTCAGATCCGAAAGCAATATGGATTGTTTCTTGAATCGGGTCCTTTCTCGAGGAAAGGTTTCTCTCGAAAGAGTTGAGTGGGAGGATGGTGGAGACTTGATGAGGTTATTGAACCGTCTCTTCAACTAGTGTGTGGCAGGGCACAGGAAGTTGTTCCTGTGGCACCTACACCAATTGAAGTGGAAGCTTATGATATTGATCATGAAACTTCGGATCAAGTCACTACCAAACCTCGTGGGGTGACAAGGATACATACTACTTAAGAGTGGTACGTAATCCTGTCTTGGAAGTCATGTTGCTGGACAACAATGAACCTACGAGCTATGGAGAAGCGATGGTGGGCCCGGATTCCGATAAATGGCTCGAGGCCATAAAATCCGAGAACGGATCCATGGACTTTGGTGGACTTGCCTGATGATCGGCAAGCCATTAAGATAAATGGATCTTTAAGAAGAAGACGGACGTGGATGGTATTGTCACCGTCCATGAAGCTCGACTTGTGGCGAAAAGTTTTTCACAAGTTCAAGGAGTTGACTACGATGAGATTTTCTCATCCGTAGCGATGCTTAAAGTCCGTCAGATTCATGTTAGCATTAGCTGTATTTATGAAATCTGGCAGAAGGATATCAAAACGAGTTTCCTTACCAGTTTTCGTGAGGAAAGATTGTAGGTAATACAATCAGAAGGTTTTGTCAATCCCGAAAGATGCTAATAAGTATGCAAAGCTCCAGCAATCCTTCTAAGGACTGGAGTGAGCATCTCGGAGTTGGAATGTATGCTTTGATGATGATCAAAAAATTTTGGGTTTGTACAAAGTTTATGAGAAACTTGTATTTCCAAAGAAGTGAGTGGGAGCACTATAGAATTTCTGATGAGTATATGTTGTTGACATATTGGTGATCAGAAATGACGTAGAATTTCTGGAAAGCATATAGGGTTATTTTGAAAGTGTTTTTCAATGGAAAGCCTGGATTAAGCTACTTGAACATTGAGCATCAAGATCTATAAGGATAGATCAAAATGCTTAATAATACTTTCAAATGAGCACATACCTTGACATGATCTTGAAGTTGTTCAAGATGGACCAGTCAAAGAAGGAGTTCTTGCCTAAGTTGTAAGGTACGAAGTTAAGACTTAAAGCTCGACCACGGCAGAATAGAGAGAAAGGACGAAGGTCGTCCCCTATGCTTAAGACGTAGGCTCTTCAGTATGCTATGCTGTGTACCGCACCTGAAGTGTGCCTTGCCATGAGTCAGTCAAGGGGTACAAGAGTGATCCAAGAATGGCTCATAGGACAGCGGTCAAAGTTATCCTTAGTAACTAGTGGACTAAGGAATTTTCTCGATTCTGGAGGTGGTAAAAGAGTTCGTCGTAAAGGTTACGACGATGCAAGCTTGACACCTATCCGGATTGCTCTGAGTAGACCGGATACATATAATGGAGCAATAATTTAGAATAGCTCCAAGTAGAACAGTTATTTGGAATAGCTCCAAATAGAGCGTGGTAGCTACATCTAGGAGATGACATAGAGATTTGTAAAGCACACACGGATCTGAAAGGTTCAGACCCGTTGACTAAAAACCTCTCTCACAAGCAACATGATCAAACATAAAACTCATTGAGTGTTAATCACATAGTGATGTGAACTAGACTACTGACTCTAGTAAACTCTTGGGTATTAGTCACATGGCGATGTGACCTGTGAGTGTTAATCACATGGCGATGTGAACTGGATTATTGACTCTAGTGCAAGTGGGAGACTGTTGGAAATATGCCCTAGAGGCAATAATAAATAAGTTATTATTATATTTCTTTGTTCATGATAATAGTCTTTTATTCATGCTATAACTGTATTATCCGGAAATCTTAATACACGTGTGAATACATAGACCACAATATGTCCCTAGTGAGCCTCTAGTTGACTAGCTCGTTGTGATCAACAGATAGTCATGGTTTCCTGGCTATGGACATTAGATGTCGTTGATAACGGGATCACATCATTAGGAGAATGATGTGATGGACAAGACCCAATCCTAAGACTAGCACAAAAGATCGTGTAGTTCATTTGCTAGAGCTTTGCCAATGTCAAGTATCTCTTCCTTCGACCATGAGATCGTGTAACTCCTGGATACCGTAGGAGTGCTTTGGGTGTATCAAACGTCACAACGTAACTGGGTGACTATAAAGGTGCACTACAGGTATCTCCGAAAGTATCTATTGTTTTATGCGGATCGAGACTGGGATTTGTCACTCCGTGTAAACGGAGAGGTATCTCTGGGCCCACTCGGTAGGACATCATCATATGCGCAATGTGACCAAGGAGTTGATCACGGGATGATGTGTTACGGAACGAGTAAAGTGACTTGCCGGAAACGAGATTGAACAAGGTATTGGATACCGACGATCGAATCTCGGGCAAGTAACATACCGATAGACAAAGGGAATTGTATACGGGATCGATTGAGTCCTTGACATCGTGGTTCATCCGATGAGATCATCGTGGAACATGTGGGAGCCAACATGGGTATCCAGATCCCGCTGTTGGTTATTGACTGGAGAACGTCTCGGTCATGTCTGCATGTCTCCCGAACCCGTAGGGTCTACACACTTAAGGTTCGATGACGCTAGGGTTATAAAGGAAGCTTGTATGTGGTTACCGAATGTTGTTCGGAGTCCCGGATGAGATCCCGGACGTCACGAGGAGTTCCGGAATGGTCTGGAGGTAAAGATTTATATATAGGAAGTCCTGTTTCGGCCATCGGGACAAGTTTCGGGGTCATCGGTATTGTACCGGGACCACCGGAAGGGTCCCGGGGGCCCACCGAGTGGGGCCACCTGCCCCGGGGGGCCACATGGGTTGTAGGGGGTGCGCCTTGGCCTACATGGGCCAAGGGCACCAGCCCCAAGAGGCCCATGCGCCTGGGGAAACCCTAAAGGAAGAGTCCCAGCAGGGGAAGGCACCTCCTAGGTGCCTTGGGGGGGGGGGAGGACTCCTCCCCTGGCCGCCGCCCCCTTAGAGATTGGATCTCCTAGGGGCTGGCGCACCCCCCCCCTTGGGATCCCTATATATAGTGGGGTAGGAGGGCCTCCCAAACATACCTTATGCCTTTGGTGCAGCCCCTCCCTCTCTCCCAAGTTACTCTCCTCACCCGTGGTGCTTGGCGAAGCCCTGCGGGATTGCCACGCTCCTCCACCACCACCACGCCGTTGTGCTGCTGTTGGATGGAGTCTTCCTCAACCTCTCCCTCTCTCCTTGCTGGATCAAGGCGTGGGAGACGTCACCGGGCTGTACGTGTGTTGAACACGGAGGTGCCGTCCGTTCGGCACTTGATCATCGGTGATCTGAATCACGACGAGTACGACTCCATCAACCCCGTTCACTTGAACGCTTCCGCTTAGCGATCTACAAGGGTATGTAGATGCACTCTCCTTTCTACTCGTTGCTGGTCTCTCCATAGATAGATCTTGGTGTTACGTAGGAAATTTTTTGAATTTCTGCTACGTTCCCCAACAGATTGAGGGTTCGTTCGATCCCCAAGTGTAGCCTTTCTTTTTCTCTCCTAATTTTCTTGGGCCACCTTGCAGTGGGCTAAGGCCCAAGGGGGGAAAGGGTTGCGGACGAGAATTTTGCCACGTGTTCACTGAATTAGTAGCACTTCGCATATATGTTTTAAATGCAAACTGAAAGCGTAAATTCATAAAAAGAAAACGTATTGTGACGGTGAACCCACGGAGTCAACTCGTGCTTTATTATTAGGGAGGGATAGACTAGCACAAAGCCCGTGCGTTGCAACGGGGGAGAAGAAATCATATTGTCGTCAGCCCAATATATAAATATGGCTCATGATCCATTGATCCATGTCCCATATTTTAACACGGCGATGCACCTGTGTTATCAATTATCTTTCTCTTGGCCCTTGTCAAAAGTGGTTGTGTTGTCCACCTTATCATAATACGTCTGGACATGATCAATCCCAAGCTCAGCCACCACATGCCCTGCGTTCACCCCGCTCCTCCATGTTGACATCTCGAAATCAGTCATCTGAACTCTCAAGCACACAAGTCTTAGAAAGTTGTTAAAGGGATGCATTGCACATGATAAAAAATGACATGAACAAACCATACATATTATTTTCCCTTTCTAAAGAAACTCAAGCAAAAAGGAAAATACCTGAAACCAACGGCCATCAAATAAAATACTTAGATGGGTTCAATGGACAATCATCATATATAGAATCAAAGAAATTTGAACTATCATATAAATTAAATGCACCCGTGCGTTGCAAGGGGGCATACATATCTATGGTACAAAATCAATTTTGTTTAACATATATCTTGAAGATGCATATTCTATGGTTCAATACCAATTTTGTGTACATCAGGCATCATTGTCGGTCTTTTTCTACTGTTGAGGTACTCCTTTTCCTCCATCCCACAACTCTGCCTCTCTGAGTCTTAAGTCATCTTACAATGACTCTCTCTTCTGTGTGATCTTCCGAGAAAAGAGGTTCATGTTGCCTAGGGCTATGGACCGAGGCACTATATATTCCTCGTCTTGAATGGATATTGAATGATGGATGCTGCCTCAGGTTGTAAGAAATGTTTTAATGTGAATTATTCTAGTTTCCTTTTCTTCAAGGATGGTTGGTAAATGTGTCTACCATGTAGTAACCATGAAAAATCAGCACGATAGACATCTACAATATAGCTTTATGAGATAGCTTGAGCCACTACTTTCAACAGAAAATGTGAGAACCTTTTTGATGGGAACTCATAGAAATGCACATTTTCCATCCTACCTAGTGTTGATTTTGCAAAGTTCACACATGGGAAAAAATTGAGTGCATAAAAAATATCAAATATATAATCAAAACATTCACGTAATCACGTGCACAAAATAACTATATAATAAAGAGGGGGTGGTCGACTATCTCTTCAATTAATTAAGCGAAATTAGATGGCAGACAGATACATTCCCAAACTATGATTTTAGGCATGAAATTATATTATTGTTCATCATATAAAAGAAATCACATTGTCATTAGCCCAATAAATATGGCTCATGATCCATTGATCCATGTCCCATATTTTAACTCGGCGATGCACCCGTGTTGCCGATTATCTTTCTCCCGGCCCTTGCCGAAAGCGGTTGTGTTGTCCACCCTATCACAATACGTCTAGACATGGTCAATCCCAAGCTCAGCCACCACATGCCCCGCGCTCACCCCGCTCCTCCATGTTGACATCTCGAAATCAGTCATCTGAACTCTCAAGCACACAAGTCTTAGAAAGTTGTTAAAGGGATGCATTGCATCTACCACGTGCCAACATAGATGAACAGCCAAAAGCTCGTCACATGATAAAAAACAACATGAACAAACCATGGATATTATTTTTCCCTTTCTAAAGAAACTCAAGCAAAAAGGGAAATACATGAAACCAACGGCCATCAAATAAAATACTTAGATGGTTTCAATGGAAAATCATCATATATAGAATCAAAGAAATTAGAACTATCATATAAAGTAAATGAGCCCGTGCGTTGCAAGGGGCATAAATATCTATGGTCCAAAATCAATTTTGTGTAACATATATCTTGAAGATGCATATTCTATGGTTCAATACCAATTTTTTGTACATCAAGCATCATTGTCGGCCTTTTTTTTTTACTGTTGAGTTACTCTTTTCCTCCACCCCACATCTCTGCCTCCCTGAGATCACACGGAAGAGAGAGTCATTGTAAGATGACTTAACACTCAGAGAGTCAGAGATGTGGGGTGGAGGAAAAGAGTAACTCAACAGTAAAAAAAGGCCGACAATGATGCTTGATGTACAAAAAATTGGTATTGAACCATAGAATATGCATCTTCAAGATATATGTTACACAAAATTGATTTTGGACCATAGATATTTATGCCCCTTGCAACGCACGGGCTCATTTACTTTATATGATAGTTCTAAATTCTTTGATTCTATATATGATGAAAGGCCGGCAATGATTCTTGATATACACAAAATTGGTATTGAATCATAGAATATGCATCTTCAAGATATATGTTACACAAAATTGATTTTGGACCGAGGCACTATATACTCCTCGTCTTGAATGTTTATTGAATGATGGATATTGCCTCAGGTTGTAAGAAATGTTTTGATATGAATTATTGTAGTTTCCCTTTCTCGGAGGATGGTTGGTAAATGTGTCTACCATGTAGTAACCATGAAAAATCAGCATGAAGGGACATCTACAATATAGCTTTATGAGATAGCTTGAGCCACTACTTTCAACAGAAAATGTGAGAACCTCTTTGATGGGAACTCATTTACAACAATGCACTGGCCCTTTAGAAATGCAAATATTTCCTCCTACCCAGTGTTGAATATGCAAAGTTCACACACGGAAAAAACTGAGTGCATAAAAAATATCAAATATATAACATAAACATTCACGTAATCACGTGCACGGAATAATTATACAATAGAAAGGGGGTGGTCGGCTGTCTCTTCAATTAATTAAGCGAAATTAGATGGCAGAGAGATACATGCCCAAACTATGATTTTAGGCATGAAATTATACTATTGTTCATCGGATAAAAGAACACGTTACATGATAATGAAAAATCACAATAAATTGATTCATATTCAGCAGCAAACTTGTGTGTCTGTACAACATAGCTTAAGAAAAGTTGGAAGAGTTCAATGTGACTAAACATGCTAGACATGGATTCGCATGGTGACTGAAGGAGCAATCTCCACTGAACTGAATAGAGCACCAACAAATGTCACCATGTACTGCCAGTACGGATGCGATAGCAGAGACCTCAAAGTGTTTGTTTCTTTTCCTTGAAATCACCACTCCTGATAATTTAATTATTTATTTACTGTAAGCAAGTGAGCAGATTAGCAAAATAGAGGGAGAACAACTCTATAATTTTACTATGAAATAACCGGTAAAATTTTCCAGATCACAAAATTCAGATACAGGACACGGAGTGGATGTATACCCTAAGCACTAACAAATTTATGGCTATTTTATAGTGAACAGTTAGCTACTTGAAGTGCAGCTCCTGGTCAGTTCAGCAACTGACCATGGATTGAGCAAATTTATTATCCTTTTTAATTAATCTACTTCAGCTTACCGTTTGTAATGAATATAGTTCATCGGAATATAACACAACATGGAAACTAAACCGAGCGAGAGTTTGTCTCTAAAGCAGACCTGATGCCTTGAGAGCTATGGAATGGTACTGCATAAATGTAGAGACGCAAATGTTAGGCATGAACTGGTTGGTCTTTCATCAAGCAATAATTGATAAAATATTAAAATCAGGCAATTTTCAAGTTGAAAGCATACATACAGAGCCGCACAAGTAAAAGCCCCGTCGTCGGAATAATCTACCAACTTCCGATTTCACCTGGATCGGATTGGCTTCAGTGTAGATCGCATTGTACTGAATAATCCCCACGAAAACAAATGAACCGTGGACCCTCGCCGACTCTTTGGCCGTCAATGCCGGCAGCTTGGAACAACAGATACACTTGTTCTAAGTGTAGATCATACACCAGATACACCTGTTTCTTCATATTGATTTTCTAAACAGAGGTAAGAGCTTGACCTAAAAATTAGAGTGTATCTCAATCCTTCATGTGCATATCATCAAACAGGTTGTGGGCGGATACTCATGAACATGGTTCACGGTTTACCAAATACGGATTGTTAGTGAAAACTGGAAACGCTAGAGAAAGAAACAAGAGAGTAGTTTGGCCATTGCAAATCCATGTACTTAGATGAGAGCGGAGGGGGTGCATTGCTAGCAGCTAGCTCAGAGTTTTCGCTGCTTCTTGCTGCCTCCTACTGGATGCTAGTCACCGCTCATGTGGTCCTGCTAAACACCTGCTAATCAGTAAGATAAGATAACAAATTTAGCGCAGAGAGCATCAGGACAACAAGAGAAGATGCGTGTCCGCAGGCCGCACATACCAGGCTGTACCACCGCCCCACATCGATCAAGCTTAGTCGGGAGGAGCAGGACGTCCCCTTCCAGTCGGTGGCCAATCAATATGGGTCGCAGCCAGGGCATCAAGGATGAAGTCCGTCGGCACGAGCATGAAGTCTGTGCCCTGTAGTGCCGGTATCCATCCATCCAGCGGCCAAGCAGGCCTGGGTCGCAGCCGAGGCGGCGTGGTCACTGAAGCCATTAAGAACGCCGCTATGGATGAGCGCAGGCGGGTGCGGGCGACGGTGGACGGGAACGTGGCTGTGGGAGCGCCGACACGGGCGGCGGGCGGTGGTGCTGCGGATCCAGCCGTGGCACCATGTGCGCAAGGAGAACAGCGGGCACCCAGGCCGCGCCATGGTGACCACTGCCTGCCCACTCCTGTAACGGCGAGGCGAGCGTGCAACCCGCCGGAGCGAGGCTCGCAGTGCGGCACTCCCCTCCCCCGCCAGGCACCACGTCCACGCCGCCAGTCCACCACCTGCCCCGATGGTGACGACCATCGAGGTTAGGGACCCGAGGATAGCTCGATCCGATGTTGCGCGGTTGCTAGAGGAAGGTTGTCGGGCGGGCGGCGCAGATTCGTGCCGGCCGGTAGCGCCATGTAGGGTTGCGGTCGGGATGCAGCGATGATGAGGGGGGAGCCGGTGGCGGCGAAGAAAAGCGCTCGCAGGGGGACGTGCGTGCGATGAGGCCGAGCGGGCCGACTATGTGTTGCTAGAGATCCATGCTGCGATAGGAAGAAAAAATACGAAACGTTATTTCCACGATAGCCGCTTTATTATTAGTGAAAAGATTATTAGTACCACCTCGTTTATATTATAATTTTGTCTATACAAATCGTAAAAGCGTATTATGACATGAGAAGAAAGCGTATTGTGACGATGAACCCACGGAGTCAATCCGTGCTTTATTATTACTAGTAAATAGTAAATATGCCCGTGCGTTGCAACGGGGTAACCAAATTGCTTAGGTTGTGTCTTCTTCAATTTCAACCACCGTCCAACCAGAACCCGATGTGGCATAACAGCATTTGGATTGTACCGCTATGTGCAGTAGTGGCATGGCATGGCATGTAGATTGTGTCTAGCATAAGCCGGAAGCAAGTATCTCAATGTATTTTTCCATCCTCATTTAAAGCAGGGCAGCTCGCAGACATGTCAAAATGGCCTCTATTAGCATTCCCCGATATAAATTGTTAACATAAAAGATTAATTCATTTTCTTTACAACGAACACGGCTGTCCCCCCATTAGCAAAAAATGCTGATAGTACATCAAGGCTTTCATCTACAACGTCCGAGGCCAAAGAATCTGAGCATGTACCTTCGGAAGTAAGCACACTATACGAAACAGAGAAGCAAACAAAAATAGAGTACCCTTCTACTTTGGGAGCTCCAACACCAACAAAAGCTTGCCACAACTGTTATCACAAAAGCTACTGAATGAGCCAAGCAAAAAAATAGAAAGGTTATAGGAAACAGTCTGTACGTCTCCCTCAAAGCCAACAACGATCCTCCATGGACAAGACACTTCATGGTGGATTAACCTTATGTGGAACACAGAACTCATCATGTGAGTCCACGTCGCCTGAATGCCCCTCTTGGCTAGGGTCAACCTTCTCTGGATCATAGAACTCATCATGTGAGTCCGCTAGCACCTTGCTCTCTTACAACAAAGGGAACCTGTTTATAAGAACCCGGATAACCCAAGTACTCCAAAAGTTGTCCTAATTTTTGCATGACAATGGTTTTAAAGTCTGACTACTTATTGGTTGCATGGCAGCATGGACTACTCGTTCTTATAACACACATCTAATATATATTTTCCTTTATTCTGTCAATTTTTTCAGTGAGATTCTATCACACTAACATACAAATCAACACTCGTGGGTCATGCTGAATTAGCTTCCAGATACATACAAAATGTAAGTCGTAAAGACAATGGACATATCAGAATCTATGGAAGTGCATAGAGAAATCTGGGAGATGAGTTTCAGTTTTGTCAAGTTTGTTACTTTGTTTGGTGTTAACAGAGTCGATGGACATGCCAGAAGAAAAAAACAAATAGATACAGCAGGTTGATTTCCTACCAACTTGACAATGGTGTGTCATTTTTTCTGCAGTAGATTAACTCGTGAACAATGCCATCCTTGTAATCGGGGAATAATTGAAGAGAATAGTAAGCAAAGTATTCTGCCATCTCGCATGAATAGTAAGAAAAGTAGTTTAACTCCTGAACATTTTTTTCGTACAGTTTGGAAAATGCTTACTAACCGATATTCCCTCTATTCCTAAATATAAGTCTTTCTACAGATTCCACTACATACATACGGAGCAAAATGAGTGAACCTACACTCTAACATAGTCTATATACATCCGTATGTAGTTTGTATTGAAATCCCTAGAACGACTTATATTTAGAAACAGAGGGAGTAGAAGAGAAATCAATATTCTCACATTGAAGATATGAGGCAAGCACCCACCTACAATCTGTCCATCACCCCATTGGAAGCCAAGCTCCCCTTTTGCTCGGTTCCTCACTGCTGCACGTACCGATTAGCGGGGACATATTTTTTTGTCCTATCTACTTTGGAAAAGAAGAGGTAAGGACCTACAGTACTGCAAATCTTCATATTTAAACATATTAACAATCCCTTGTTTTTCTTTCAGAAAAGCAATCCCTGGTTTTATTATAATTATAGATTATCTTAAAATCGATTTCTACTTTGTGATTTGTCAAAGCATAAAGAACTGTGTAGAATAAGAGGTCGTATTTCAATGATTTGGATGTTGCATTGACATCAGATAATTACCTACTGCATGTAATAGCTAGTGATCGATGGATGCAAGTTGGTATAACTTTAATGTCAAATGTATAGAAAAATATCCAAAGTCTACTCCTGGTGTTGCTGCAAGGATTAGATGCTGGCATGCTGTGACTGGAACCAGCAGAAATTATACAAAATGCACAATTTTAAAATTTATGAACTAATTGAGCATGTTTTTCTCTTCGTGTTGCAGGTAAACAAAAACATATAGATCAAATAAGTTAGATGAACCAGCAGATATTTTATTAGTGAGCTCTATAGATGCAGCAATCAGTAACAGACCATCTCCATGAGCTTTGACTCCATGAATAGTACTTAATACAGGAAAAAGGGAAGGCCAATATTGCTCAATTGTTACTGAAATTTTAAAGGAAATCAAGTGGCACTAC
The DNA here is from genome assembly GCF_018294505.1 of Triticum aestivum. Lineage (NCBI taxonomy): Eukaryota > Viridiplantae > Streptophyta > Magnoliopsida > Poales > Poaceae > Triticum > Triticum aestivum. The sequence continues at coordinate 373,508,678 of NC_057803.1, read as the reverse complement.
AACATCAGGACATATGTGTAGAACGAAATGCCCATTGATTGCAGTAGAAGACAATTCACTTCATATCCTTTCAGAATAACACATTAACTCTTGGAGCATGTACAACAGAAATGGAACATAAAGCTAACCAAGAATACATATCCATGTGCGCCACTTTCAGAATATATGACATAGTACCTCTGAGATATCTAACTTGTTGTTTCCATGCATTCAAGAAGCACTTAATTACTTTCAGGGATCTTATTACAAATTTAATTTGTTTGATTCAAACTTATGTAGTAGCATGGCATTTTTCTGAGACATCCAAAAAAATATGTTTACATATCAAATAGGCAACACCAGTAATTATTGGTCCAAATAAGGCATGGACAGGTTTGCATCTGCTAAAGAACATTATATTGTTTCTCCTATTCCACAACCTATGACCACATTTAAGCATGGACAGATTCGTGTATATGATAACAGAACAACATGCTCCATGTCATAAATCACAGGCTAGGAGGAAGCGATGCAGATGAGGGTGGATTAGCATACTTGTTAGCAGTTGTGCTTGTCAGCCTAGTGGAGGATGTAGAGGTAGGTGACAGAGCTTCTTCACCTCGGGTGACTGCACCGCCATGTTCTTACATAACATAGTATTCCTACAAATATGCAATTCAGAATAGAAAGGTACAATTATCAGGCTCAGTACCCTATTCAGAACAGAAAAACAAATCTTATTAATTGAAAGGTACCTTGTGCAGATATATAAAAGTTCAGTACCCTGTTCCTCCTTTCCAAATCTACCAGACTGCTTAATTTACAAACAAAGAAACCTGTGCTGCTTGCCATGGAAGAGATGGAGGCGGGAAAACAAAACCTTAGAAAACATGATGGTTGTATAACCCCAGAAATGTCAAGGATTTGGCATGAGTGTCACAGGCGGCCAAGCAAATCTGCTACTTATCAACACACACACGCATGCACAGTACATATTGTCAACCAAAGTAACAACAAATCAGAGACATGTGCCTCATGTTGTCCCCACAGTTCAATGGAATGGATTGTATCTAATCAGGACATCCAATCAGTGGTTTCATCATCACAAAGAACTCACGAACATGTACAACAATGGAGCAGGTACCTTTGTCTGCTTGGAGCTCCTTGTGCGGGTCATGTTGTGGATGCCCTCCATGGAAGGAAGGACCTGCTGCTGCTGCTCCAGCCCGAATCAAATCAAGGTGGTTAGACCCTACAATCCATCCATATACAATCAGGTATTTGCACTGAAGATGCAAATAGTCCACTGTAGACACTGCAGCAGAGAAGAGAGGGAGCTTCACCAATAGAGCAGAAAAATCAAATGGAATCCAACAGAGAGAAGAGAAGAAGGAAGACCTGCAGATGGTGGAGCCCTTAAGGATGATGACCTGCAGATGGTGAGGGAACCCCATCACCATCTGGAAGAAGACGGCTTGAGCTACTGGTCCATGGCGATGTTGGATGTGTGCCTGCGTGAGGGAGAGAAGAGCATCAGGGAAGGGGAGGGAAGAAGGGCAGAACCATGGCATCGACACTCACCAGGGTGGAACATTGACGAGCAGCTCCATGGCGTGGGTCTCCTTGACGAGCAGGTCCGATCCAGGCGCGGATCTTTCCGCCGCCATGGATCTCCCACTCCTCTCCTCTCCTCTCGGGATTCAAGCGGTCGTCGACGGATAAGAGGAGGGGCGGAGCGGATTTTATCCATCGTCGAGGTAGCCACCACCGTCATCATCGCCGTCGGTCACCATGGCCCAGCGGCTAGGTCTTCCAGTGCGAGGAGTGAGGGAGGGAGGGAGGGCGGATCTGACCGCTGCCTGAGCTGTCGCGGGGGGAGGGGCGCCGCGGCCTTGAAGGCCCGCCTCCAACTACAAGGAGTGCGCGCCGCCGCGCCGGATCCTTCTGTCTCCCGCGCCCGTCCATCATCACCCGGCTCCGGCGAGCTCCTGCGTGGGTCACCGCACCGCCCCACTTTTCTCCCTTCTTCTCAACCTCACCACCCAGTCTCTTCTCTGCCATGGATCCGCCCGGGAAGCCGCGCTCCGGCCTTCCTCGCCCCCCGCGTCGCCGCCCACCTCCGGATCCGCCTCCAAGCCCCCGCCGTGCGCGGATCCGCCCCCTGCAAGCTCCAGTCGCGCCGCCCATGTAAAAAGGACCGCGTTTTGAATATACCAAAACATAGGGTCCTTTGTGCAAAATTAAAGCGTTTTTCCAGATCCACTTAAACAGGGACTGCGGGTTGAATTCGAATAAACTGAAGGACTTTTATGCAAAATCGATAGCGACGACGGACGACCAGAACCACTCCGTGCTTTATTAGTAGGGAAAGATTATTATATTATTATTATTATTATATTATTATTATTATTATTATTATTATTATTATTAGGGATAGACTAGGAAACATGCCCATGCGTTGCATCGGGAGAAAAAACACTTCAGATGCGTCTAATTCAATATTTATGGTTCAAGAACCTCTTCACACCAGCCCACGTTCTTTATGTCTGCGTGGCAATCCACCCATGCCGCCGCATATTCTCCTTCTCCCCATCCCTGATTGTGGTCGTGTTGTGAATGTCCATGCTTTGCTAAGAGGAAACTCCAGTTGCCTATATATATTGTGTACATCGACAAAGTACTACATCCGTTCTGATTTATTGGTCCCTTTTGTATTTCGTGCCCCACTTTAACTATAGATTTGACTAACAAAATATAAATAGTAGGTCATAAAACTTATATTGTTGGATTCACCTTTAAAAAATTTCAATGGTACTATTTTTGTCGTATGTAACTTACTTTTTAAAATTAAATCAAAGGTCTAACTTTGCACAAAATACAAGCGTGACTAATAAGTTCAGACGGAGGTAGTAGTATCGAATTCCAAAACAAAACAAAAATAAATTTATGTGGGAAAAAAATATAGGCAACTCACTGAAGGATACAAAGCGAACCACACACACGTACGCGCCAAAACACAAGAACAAACCACAGCTAGAAACCTGCAGAAAGGACCTTCAAACAAACAAAATAATCACACCCTCATGCATACATTTAAACCAGTATGGACGTTCCTGTGTTGATATTGTAGGACTAAAATTCATATTGTACATTAGATTGTGCACAACAGATTACATACCTCAATATGTGTGTATAAATATTCTGATTTGCTGGCCTATTGAGCTGTACGGAAGCACCTGGTCGTGGCGAGGCTCTGCCAAAGCTAGCAGTAGCAGGACTCGTCTACCGAGTACATCGCTGAAGGTTGGGCGCACGTACTAATCGAGCCTCGCACTACAATCCATCATGTAGTGTTGACCAATAGCAAGCAAATGTGCAAGAGTCTAGCGTCAACGCTAGGGAGAGGAGGCTTCTCCGTCTTGTTTATAATATCAAACCATGTGTATCACGAATTAATTAGGGTAGGATCTAGGAGGCTTGATTTACAGAGAACGAACTTACCGCCAGTTAGATCGACGTAAAGGCAGTGATTGCAATTTGGAGAAAAAAGTGTATGTAGCTGAGAGGAGGAAGGCGAGTCACGTGAGATGGACAGGGAATCAGACTGCTATTGTTAATTGTACTTGTACAACCCAAAATCCACCGCCGATGAAGCCATCGGTGAGCAGCATAAGCAGCTTGTAGGGATTGCCTTGTGAGGGTCATGGTTGTATGGGCTGACAGCTATAGGGCTATGCCCCGCACTCCTCTCGCTGAGGGTCTCCTCCGCCATATCACCAAGCGGACCGCCACCTCGGGGGCCTGGAGCAGCTTGTAGAATAGGACTGCGCTGTCCGCGGCTTGAAACTCCCTTGCACGCCGTTATAGTCCGTGCACCACAGCACTGCCCCTACGTGGTCTCGTCAACTGAGGCCTTCCGAGCGCCACCACCTAAGGACCCGACGCCAAGCTACGCGGCGCGACGACGCCTCGTCGACCAGCCGAGCTGCTCCATGTTGTCCGCACATTCAAACACGACGGCAACTGCTGCATCTCCATCATCGAGGTCGTGCATTCCATGCATTACGACCTTAACCATAATGACAACGACTACATCGTCTCTGCTAGGACGGTCTGGCGAAGGAAGACGGAGGTGCGGAGGAGTCGGTTCGTGTTCATGGCGGCGGCGCGTATATGCATCCATCGTCTCTGCTAGGATGGCCTGGCGAAGGAAGACGGAGGTGAGGAGTCGGTTCGTGTTCATGGCGGCCGCGGCGTATATGCATCCATCGTCTCTCCTAGGACGGCCTGGCGAAGGAAGACGGAGGTGAGGAGTCGGTTCGTGTTCATGGCGGCGTCCGCGTATACACATCCAGGAGAACATGATCGTACTCGTATTTATTTTACCATACTCGTGTTCTTTTAATATTAATATAAGGTCAGCCCAGCGGGTGCTGTAAGCGTCGAGACTCATGTATTTCCTTTTTATATAAGGTCACAACCCAGCCCGTGCGTTTGTCGTGCAGGCCGAGGCCCAAGTAACGTCGCAGCGAGTCGATTAAAAAACAGACTGCGGATTAATACCACCTCGCATATCTCTTCCTATAAATTGTAAAAGCGTATTATATGAAAAGAAAGCGTATTGTGACGGTGAACCCACGGAGTCAATCCGTGCTTTATTATTAGGGATAGAGGCCCAAGTAACGTCATAGCGAGTCGATTAAAAAACAAACTGCGGATTAATACCACCTCGCATATCTCTTCCTACAAATTGTAAAAGTGTATTATATGAAAAGAAAGTGTATTGTGACGGTGAACCCACAGAGTCAATCCGTGCTTTATTATTAGGGATAGACTAGCAAAAGGGTCCGTGCGTTGCAACGGGAGAAAAAAAATTGATGGATCAATTGAGGGAAAAAATTGGCTGCTAGTTTGGAACATCAGATATGATGTCTGCTTTGGGTGAACAACACTAAATGACGGAATTCTTTCCAAGAATATAATACCATAAAATACAACAATGGTTTAGAACTATAGCAGTTGTGAAAGCACTTACCAGCTCTTGTTGCAATTAGGGCTGCAAACGAGTCGAGCTCGAGTGAGTTGGAGTTGGCTCAGCTCAATTCATATGAAAATTTAAACGAGCTCAAACTAAGTGAAGCTCATGATCGAGCTGTAGAACATGACTCGTGCTCAGCTTGTAACGATCTCGAGTAGAAATAGGAGTCAGGCATCTCAGAGAATCCATCCAAAACATTAATTCTTTTTCATGTTACATTCTGCGACAGTGTGCAACATATCATGAAAAAATTCACAAATAAAAATTCATAAAGTACAGTGCACACACTTGATGAAGAGCCCTTATACATAGTCACAAATTCTATAGCCTTAGTCCTCTCTCTCATGATCGTACATTTCTGTACTGTCGGCATGTATCAGAATTGGCTCCCATGGTCAAGATAAGAATGCAGGTAAATGTGCGTGAACACCTCATGGTTGTGTCTGCCACCTTTCATAAATAAATCCATGCTGCCTCCCATGCTTGAGTATCTAGAAGAAAACATTTCAATCTGTAGCAATAATAGACAATAAGCAATTATTTTAAGCTCTAAACCCATAACTCCCTCTAGCCGATAACAAATTCCACTACATAGATAAATTGCATTATGTGCTTTGACCAAGTTCATTGTGAAGAGAATATTGTCCTTTTTCTGAAACCTTAAACCCTTCTGAATGATTTTGATGCATAGCAGTAATGTCATACATTTTGCGCCATCAGAAAATATTACCCACAAAAACCTTGCATCCACTAAACAACTGTTGTTGAATCTCAAAGCTAGATTTAGGTATTGCAGAAAAGTGTAAGCAGGGCCGGAGAGCAAAAGGTGGAAATAGGTCCATAAAGTGATCGGAACGGAATTGTGACCTCTCTGTTTTGAAGGTTGCCGAACAAAAATAGAATTCTAAACCAGAATGTTCAGAGACTACTATGCATGCTCCAATTGATACAGTGAGCCCGACATCATGCCCAATTAGAAACGAAGCTCGCATCTACAGGAAAGACAGGATTTTTTTTAACTTACTTCTGCCTTGTAGTGATGAAACAAACACAAGGCTAATTTAAGTGACTAAGGGCCTCTCTGGGAACTGTCAACCGCAAGTTCCTACTGAGTTCCAAACCGTTGCAGAGCTAGTAGAATTCATACATGCTCTTCGCTGGTTGAAGTTTGTTTGAAATTAAATCAAGCTAAAGCCAAGCATATGATCAAATGCAGTTTAGGACATAATTTTGATGGATGGCTGCATACTGATAGCGTTTATAGAACTACATTATTTCACAATCTGAATACAAAGACAACATGAACTGGGAGAAATAAATGAGTAGAGCCTGAGCTTTCTGAACACCAATTAGACAATTAGGAGATACAATTATACCTCCTGTCCAGAGGATCCAATCAAGTCAAAAGTCCCAAGGTCCCAAAAAATAATTGTCTTATCAGCTGAACCTGGATAAGTTTTTGGAAAGAACAGAAAGCAAAAGTTACAACTAACCAAGTCTAGATTATATAAATAGTTTTAGGCGAAAGATGTTATTTGGTAACAAATCTCCTGTTCTTGTATAGGTTTTACAATACATTATCATCCAAAATGCCTATGTCCAGCAAGTGAGAATATGATCTTTCAGTCTCAGAATATGAATCTTTCAGACTTGAATCAAACAAGGAGCAAACAGAAACTTCTTCGTGAACTTATGTGTTCATGGATTAGAATAAAAAAGGAAGCAGTAGTCAAAAAAAAACAGGGAGCAGAAGTACCTTGTGAAGGGGGTATGGAATAGGCAGTAGTACCTTTCTTGTCAACATAGTGGTCATGGTCAGGAGGGTGCCGGAGATGCTGTTGTAAGTTTTCGCTCCTCTAGTTGTAGGAGACCGTATCGATGTATCGACGTCCAGCAGTCCACCGGCAACAGGACAGAGGTGGAGGCCATGACGGCCCTCGTTGGCGAGGATCTAGCCGGCTCCCAGCTCTCCACTATCAATGCCCACCGTAGCAGTGAGCTCTCCTCTATGCTGCAGCCAGAAAAGGGGTGAATCCGAATCAAGCACGCGTGCGCGCGCACACACACAGAGGAGGAGGATTGGGAGGTGCTCGTGTGGGGAGGGGTAGAACTGAGGGAGTTGGCCAGCCGATGGAGAGCGGCAGTGGCAGAAGATGAGGAGAGAGATGAGTTGGGGAAGGTGTGGCGCCGGCGGTGGAAAGTCGCAGGGGTTGGGGCACTTCGGGTAGGGGTGGCCCCGGCGGCAGGGGGCGGCATTGGCGGAGCGCGACGCTGGGGCGGGGGCGGCGGCCGCCGCACGGGGCGGAGGGGCGGGGGGCGGTGGCGGCGGTGCGCGACTGCTTGGTAGGGGTCGGTGGCGCGGCGGCGCACTGAAGGAGGAGATGAGGTACCCGTACCGGTCCAGATTAAGTTGAATAATAGGACTGCGGGTTTCTTTCAGAAAACTCTAGGGGTATTTAGCAAAAGTGCGATGACAGTGAGCGGGCAAAAGCGATAACTTGCCTGGCTCCATCCCAACATTGACGCGATAACTCGCATGGCTCCAGCCCAATATCGACTACGACTCTCTCAAAAAAAAACATCGACTACGGTTGGAAATAATTGTCACCAGCGAATGAAACGGGTTTAGTACCACCTCGTGTATATGTTTTAAATTCAAACTAAAAGCGTAAAATCACGGAAAGAAGTGTATTGTAACGGTGAACCCACGAAGTCAATCCGTGCTTTATTATTAAGGAAAGACTAGCAAAAAGGCCCGTGCGTTGCAACGGGAGGAAAATAGACATTTTTGGCCTTTTTGCTAGTATTTCCCTCGTGATATGGAATACTCGGCAGGGGGCTAATCATCACAGAAAAGCATAACTCGAGGCCCCTAGCAGACTTGCACGTACTACTAAATATGCAATACTAGGCAGGGGACTAACCCTCACAGTTCGCTACTAATGCTGATAATATGTATCATGTCCTACAACTTTTGAATCGCCAAGGTCCTTAAGCTAGCACAAATGTCCATCCTTGCAACGGGAGAAACAAACTGAAGCCCTTTTCTGCACCGACTTCTAATTCCTCACGCGTTGCAACAACCGTCACATTCACTTCACGTGGTTCAACATAAATCATGTCTTTACATATCATGTGGTGCATTTCCTTATTTATCGCACACAATAATAATTCTTAATGAAAATTATTTTAAGGTATGAGGCTCCTTACTGAACATAAGCTACACACACTTCACTGTGGCCAATGAGCTTGGGCATTTTTCAGGCAGTAAACTATGTCGTCATGTTCTTCGACCATGGCCATCGAATCATAGTACAAAAAATGAACCAACAAGAGTAAAATTATTGTTGTAATCATCAAGTATAAAAGAGAGCAAAAATTAATATTCATGAAGTTCAATCCCATTGGATGGAAATCAATCAGTTGTTAACTTTACATTCACACTTCAGGCAAAAAACCTGACTTCCACACTGCACTAAATAATTCATAATTCATATAAAATTATAAACATAGAGATTGAAAACTGATTTATATATACCACGGGAAGTTGAAACAACATTATCAAGAGGTGGAGTACAACATTAGCCTTGCCCATTTATTAATGGGCATCTCTCCCATTAGATAGAACACGAAATTTATTTCTTCTTCTAATTCCTTTCTTTCTGCCGAATTTATTTGCTCTTTTAATTTCAAATCTGAGTTCCCAACTGTTCATAATAGCGGATTATTTCTTCTTTTAATTATTTTAAATCCGTGCCGAGTCTTCGCATGCAACGCGGAGTTCTTGTTCCAGCCTTCCCAATTTAATGAGAATAAACCCACCATGTCACCAGCCCATGGGAGAAAAAAATTAACATTCTTCGCTGCAAAGCCAAACGCCAATTATCATTAATCAAGCTGGACACGTAGAGAATAAGTTTGATGATGAAAAAATGATGGATCAATTAACAATATGATTCTTTAGGGCGCTAGTTCGAAACTTGGGACGTGAATCCTAGTCAACTAATCAGATGGACAATCTTATTCTTAAATTACCATAGTGATAATAAAAATATCATACACGCAGTTCTTCTTTTCAGTTACTGACATCACATAATAAAAATATGATATACTTCATCCGTCGTTCAGGCATGCATGCTTCTCTCGTGTGTGCTAATTATGACGCATACCACATTAAAATTATTCATAAAAATGTTTGCTGCTAGTGTCTTATTTTTCATGGATATAATTTAGGAATCAGAAAAATGTTATGGTGTTGTACATTAGATCGTCAATGCCTAGTGAAAAATATACCACATCGCCCTAGCAACTAGTATGAGTTTGCGACGGGCACAAACAAAGTCAAATTCATCCTTAAAACAAAAATATATAGCATCAAATCCAACGTGTGCAAAGTTCGGAGCATTGCCGAGAATAAACACATGTGAAACACTAAGAGCATCTACAGCCAGACATTCCATATCCTCCTCAAACATTTACAGACACGCCCGGTCAGTAATCGAAAAGGAGAGAAGGGAAAAATGACCAATCGAACCCCTCGTATCATCCCTATATGTCCGGGGATGTCCGCAAACTCTCATATTGAGGACATATGTAGAAAAGATATGAGGGCTTGTAGACGCACCCGGTCAGTCCGTCATGTAGCATGCCGCCCATTTTGGACCACCATTTCTCTTTTTTTATTTATTCATTTTTTCTCTCTCTTCATCTTCATAATTCAATGATTGGGCGTGTCCGCGAACGTTTAGAGGGCTTGATTTGCTAACTCCGGCTATAGATTTTCTAACACGTCGATGTTACAGACTGGGAGATATTTACCAGACGGTGAAGGATCTAAACTACACCTTTAAAAATAGGAACATTCAAAAACACAGGTCGGTTTTTGTTAGTAGTCAGCCGCCCTTGATCTATATAACATGAACATTCAACATTCGTGCACACTAGCTAGCTAACAGGTCGTTTTTGTTAGTAGTCAGCCGCCCTTGATCTATATAAAAAAGGAAATGACCGGCCTCGCTCGATCTTGTTGGTTGGTAGCGGAGTTATCCATCCCGACCTCCCCCCTCTATTCCAATCTCCACGACCTTCCCCATGAACGCGCCGCCGCCTGCCCTGCACCCACCGCCGCCGGGAGATAACTCGCTCCCCCGTGCGCTGCGCCGCCAAGATACCCGCACCCTAGCCCCACCACCGCTAGCGGCAATGGAGGGCTCCAAATCCACGCGCGCCGGGGAATCACACCGCGGCCCTGCTCATGTTCTGCTTTTTTTGATTTCATGCGCCTCTTTCGCCTCTTTCTTTTTGATTGGCCGTGACCTTCCCTCTGGGGCTATCGATTTGTGATGCATGACATCTTTCTTCAGATCTCTATCTGAGTCTAGGCTGAGTCATATCTTATTCTCTTTTCTTGGCTTGTTGATTTTGGTAACTTCAAAAGTATATATGTTGCTAGGATCTCATGTAAAGAGGCAGTGTGGGACTAATTAGAATCTAAAATTATAACATAATAAGTCTAATCAATTTTCTCTCTCTGCCTCTGGGAGGTGAGGGAAGGTGGGGAGATTGATTTTTTTATCGGCCCATAAAAAATCTGGCCCATTGGACTTACGAAGCTCTCAACGTACAAACCAAACGAAAAACATACCAGGTCGGACGAACCTACTATTAGTACCACCTCGGTTATATTACAATTTCGTCTATACAAATTATAAAAGCATATTACGACTGGACGAAAGCGTATTGTGACGGTGAACCCACGGAGTCAATCCGTGCTTTATTATTAAGGAAAGACTAGCAAAAGGACTCGTGCGTTGCAACCGGAAAAAAGAATACCACGCGCTCTTCATTTACAAGAAGTCTATAATCTGAGTATTTGTAGTTACAACCCAAACTAAGATGGTCTTTTCCTACAAAAGTAAAAGTTCAAGATTCCATATGTCTTCTATTTAAACACGGCTTGCACGTAGATTTAATACGTATACAGAAACGGGCAAGTGATCTTCAATTTCATCTCAAATCCTGACTTTGCTGAGATGTTCATCCACAATCCGGATCAGTACCGATATGAAAGAAAGATGAATAATGCACTGTTGATTAACATTGTACCATAGATAATATTTTTTTGATGGTTAATAGGTAAAATGACATCATATTCAGATTCTATATATTTTTCTAATCAAATTCCATATATAACATGTTAATTTGAAGTTATGGTTTAGAAGATATCAGTATTTAAAAAAATGTACTACGGGTTTAATGTCAAAAACATCAGGGAGTTTTCTATGAATAGCATGACGGACCAAGAATACCTATTTCTTTTATTAGTAGGTATAGATTATTATTACTATTATTAATATTATTAGTACAAATGCCCGTGCGTTGCAACAGGCCAAAAATTCATAAAACATGTGCTGTGTGACAGCGCGCGTCATTTTTTATATCTATTTCTGATAAACATCGGTACAAGTTTATAATGTTATCGATTTTCAGAGTATGACGCGTGGATGTAAATAAGTCACCCTAACAACTTTCATCTATGAAAGAGTAGTGGTGCATGGAATAGTCTAGTAATCGGTTCTATTTTTTACTTTCCGAACAACACAAATATTTCTTTATTTTAAAATAATTAAACAATTTTGAAATTTTAATCTTTTTATTAGAACAGAAACATCTTTTGAAGATAAACATTTTTTTGAACACATATTTTTTAGATATGAATTTTGAAAATTTTGTGATAAATTTAAAATGGTTTAGTTAAAATAAATTGGAACATTTTTTGGGAGTTTTGTGCATTTTTAAACAAGCGTGAACATATTTAACATCATGACTTTTTAAAATAAGAAGAATTTGAAACACTATTTATCTTAAATAAGAAGAGTAGTGGTGCATTAAAGTTGAGAAATTTATTTTTTACTTTCCGAACAACACAAATATTTCTTTATTATAAAATAATTAGACAATTTTGAAATTTTTAATCTTTTTATTAGAACAGAAACATCTTTTGAAGATAAACATTTTTTTGAACACATGTTTTTTAGATATGAATTTTGAAAATTTTGTGATCAATTTAAAATGGTTTAGTTAAAATAAATTGGAACATTTTTTTGGAGTTTTGTGCATTTTTAAACAAGCGTGAACATATTTAACAACATGATTTTTTAAATAAGAAGAATTTGAAACACTATTTATCTTAAAAACAGACACACGCTTGGTGTCCAGAATTTAAAAAAAAGAATTGTTGGTGTCCAGACCATGTAGTGTAAAGTTGAGAAAGTCATTGGTATGTCCTTTGATGGCTCCTCCTTCATCTTAGCTCTATCATCTGGTGGAAGAGCAATGGTGTAAGTGTTTCTAGTGGGATATACAGATGGTGAAATTGTTGTATACTATTTGAGAGTTTAATAACTAATCAAAAGTTTTTACTTAGAATTTTCAAAAGATTTAAATGCAATCAAATTTATTTTGAATGGAAGAGTAGTGGTGCATTGAAGTCGGATTATTTATATACTTTTTTTTGTTAATATTCAAAAGCAAACAGGTTTTTACTATGTTAATATATTTTTTTAAGAAAATTTGGTTGCTTGGTTTGCTAGATTATATAAAGTTCATTTTCTTTTGCACTACTTGAACTTGGCCCAAAGACCGAACCGCACTCACTCCCCATCATCACCATGAAAAAGGCAAATATGTTTTGGTAAATTTCATGTGGAGGCCACGTACACCATCCATCACGTGTACGCTCCTTGGAGCATTTCACTAAGTTTTAATGATCGTATCTGATAATGTGTTCATAAAATGTGGTAGGCATAAACACTAAACTATGATAGTTGCAAACAAACAACAGCATGCAATTATAATAGGTCTTCCTTAAGAAAACAATTTACAGTGGGTAGCACACATAGCAATATCCAGTAGCTTCTCTGGTCGGTGCAGCCATTTAAATAAGCAACAGAGCATAAAAAATCCCCACCGAGCTATCCTCTTGCACAGTGCCGCTCCTCATCACCAGCACCCAACAACAACCCACCCAGGAGCGCTGCTCCTCCTTCTTCACCCTCCTCCACACCAAAAAGAATGGGTCAAGCACGCACGCGATCACACCTCCTCCGTCCCGTCCCTGATCTTGCCGACCTGACCAACCTCCTCTCTCGGAGCCGATGATTCAGTCGTGCCCGGCCTATGTGTGCACCCCCTTCTCTCCAATCGCTCTCCTCTCTCCTTTCTCCCTTGGCCATGAGCGGGAGCCTCGCCGCATGCCGCGAGCGTTACCACGGGGACATCATCTGGTCGTCGCGCCGCCGCTGGCTAGAAGGATCTGATGATACGGCGGGTGGGCGCCCGGACGCTACTGGTTGTGCTAATCCAATTTCTTCATGGAAGCACCTCAATGCTGCGTGGATTGTAACTTCCTAGATTATTGGGGATTTTTTGTATTCCTTTGCTTCCTCTTCCCACTTCCGCGATTAATTCCTCTGTCCCATCACGTCCTCTGCTTGTTGACTTGCAACGCCGGCGACGTATAAACGTTGATGGTATTGGGTGCGAAGTAGCGAGGTGGGACTATTATTACCATAACAGGGCCTAAATCATCTTTTTTTAAGAAAAAGTGAGCACCAGGGCCCCACATAGGTGACAGGGGACGACTCATGGGCCGTTTCGTTCGCTTGGCCTTTTTCTCAATGGGCTGTTTCATAAAATCGGGGGTAAGAAGCGAACGAAACGGTTTTAGTACCACCTCAAATAAGTTTTCAAATTCAAAGTGAAAGCGTAAAATCACAGGAAAAAGCGCATTGTGACGGTGAACCCACGGAGTCAATCCGTGCTTTGTTATTAGGGAGAGATTAGGGAGAGACTAGCAAAAAAGGACCGTGAATTGCAACGGGAGAAAAAAAATTCTGTCATATCTCTAGTGAAGGAAATATGCGCTAGAGGCAATAATAAAGTTATTATTTATTTCCTTATATCATGATAAATGTTTATTATTCATGCTAGAATTGTATTAACCGGAAACATAATACATGTGTGAATACATAGACAAACAGAGTGTCACTAGTATGTCTCTACTTGACTAGCTCGTTAATCAAAGATGGTTATGTTTCCTAACCATGGACAAAGAGTTATTATTTGATTAACGGGATCACATCATTAGGTGAATGATCTGATTGACATGACCCATTCCATTAGCTTAGCACCCGATCGTTTAGTATGTTGCTATTGCTTTCTTCATGACTTATACATGTTCCTATGACTATGAGATTATGCAACTCCCGTTTGCCGGAGGAACACTTTGTGTGCTACCAAACGTCACAACGTAACTAGGTGATTATAAAGGTGCTCTACAGGTGTCTCCAAAGGTACATGTTGGGTTGGCGTATTTCGAGATTAGGATTTGTCACTCCGATTGTCGGAGAGGTATCTCTGGGCCCTCTCGGTAATGCACATCACTTAAGCCTTGCAAGCATTGCAACTAATGAGTTAGTTGCGGGATGATGTATTACGGAACGAGTAAAAAGACTTGCGGGTAACAAGATTGAACTAGGTATTGGATACCGACGATCGAATCTCGGGCAAGTAACATACCGATGACAAAGGGAACAACGTATGTTTTTATGCGGTCTGACCGATAAAAGATCTTCATAGAATATGTAGGAACCAATATGGGCATCCAGGTCCCGCTATTGGTTATTGACCGGAGACGTGTCTCGGTCATGTCTACATTGTTCTCGAACCCGTAGGGTCCGCACGCTTAAGGTTTCGATGACAGTTATCTTATGAGTTTATGAGTTTTGATGTACCGAAGGAGTTCGGAGTCCCGGATGAGACCCGGGGACATGACGAGGAGTCTCGAAATGGTCGAGACGTAAAAATCGATATATTGGACGACTATATTCGGACATCGGAAAGGTTCCGAGTGATTCGACTATTTTTCGGAGTACCGGAGAGTTGCGGGAATTCGCCGGGAGAAGTATTGGGCCTTATTGGGCCATACGAGAAAGAGAGAGGGGCTGCCTAGGGCAGGCCGCGCGCCCCCCAAGGCCTAGTCCGAATTGGACTAGGGGGAGGGGCTGCACCCCTTCCTTGTTTCCTACTCCTACAACATGGAAGGACTCCTAGTTGGACTAGGAAAGGGGGAATCCTACTCCCGGTGGGAGTAGGACTCCCCTAGGGCGTGCCATAGAGAGGGTCGGCCCTCCCCTCCTCCACTCCTTTATATACGGGGGCAGGGGGAACCCCATAGACACGCAAGTTGATCCACGTGGTCATATTCTTAGCCGTGTGCGGCGCCCCCTGCCACCATAGTCCTCGATAATATTGTAGCGGTGCTTAGGCGAAGCCCTGCGATAGTAGTACATCAAGATCGTCACCACGCCATCATGCTAACGGAACTCTTCCCCGACAATTTGCTGGATCGGAGTCCGGGGATCGTCATCGAGCTGAACGTGTGCTAAAACTCGGAGGTGCCGTAGTTTCGGTGCTTGATCGGTCGGGCCGTGAAGACGTACGACTACATCAACCAAACGCTTCCGTTGTCGATCTACAAGGGTACATAGATCATACTCTCCCCTCGTTGCTATGCATCACCATGATCTTGCGTGTGCGTAGGAATTTTTTTGAAATTACTACGTTCCCCAACAGTGGCATCCGAGCCTAGGTTTTATGGTTTGATGTTATATGCACGAGCAGAACACAAGTGAGTTGTGAGCGATATAAGTCATACTGCTTACCAGCATGTCATACATTGGTTCGGCGGTATTGTTGGATGAAGCGGCCCGGACCGATATTACGCGTACGCTTACGCGAGACTGGTTCTACCGTCGTGCTTTGCACATAGGTGGCTGGCGGGTGTCAGTTTCTCCAACTTTAGTTGAACCGAGTGTGGCTACGCCCGGTCCTTGCGAAGGTTAAAACAACACCAACTTGGCAAACTATCGTTGTGGTTTTTGATGCGTAGGTAAGAACGGTTCTTGCTAAGCCCGTAGCAGCCACGTAAAACTTGCAACAACAAAGTAGAGGACGTCTAACTTGTTTTTGCAGGGCATGTTGTGATGTGATATGGTCAAGACGTGATGAGATATAAGTTGTTGTATGAGATGATCATGTTTTGTTGAAGTTATCGGCAACTGGCAAAATCCTTATGGTTGTCTCTCTATTGCATAAGATGCAAGCGCCCAATAACTGCTTTACTTTATCGCTATGCGATAGCAATAGTTGCAAGAGCAATTGTTGGCGAGACGACCACGTGACGACACATTGATATAGATCAAGATGATGGAGATCATGGTGCCATGCCGGTGATGATAGAGATCATAACAGTACTTTGGAGATGGAAATCAAAGGCGCAAGATGATGATGGCCATATCATGTCACATATTTTGATTGCATATGATGTTTATCTTTTATACATCTTATTTTGCTTAGTTTGACGGTAGCATTTTAAGATGATCTCTCACTAATTATCAAGAAGTGTTCTCCCTGAGTAATCACCGTTGTGAAAGTTCTTCGTGCTGAGACACCACGTGATGATCAGGTATGATAGGCTCTACGTTCAAATACAACGGGTGCAAAACAGTTGCACACGCGGAATACTCAGGTTATACTTGACGAGCCAAGCATATACAGATATGGCCTCGGAACACGGAGACCGAAAGGTCGAGCGTGAATCATATAGTAGATATGATCAACATAATGATGTTCACCAATGAAACTGCTCCATCTCACGTGATGATCGGACATGGTTTAGTTGATTTGGATCACGTGATCACTTAGAGGATTAGAGGGATGTCTATCTAAGTGGGAGTTCTTAAGTAATATGATTAATTGAACTTAAATTTATCATGAACTTAGTCCTGGTAGTATTTTGCAAATTATGTTGTAGATCAATAGCTCGCATCGTTGCTTCCCTGTGTTTATTTTGATATGTTCCTAGAGAAAATTGTGTTGAAAGATGTTAGTAGCAATGATGCGGATTGGATTCGTGATCTGAGGTTTATCCTCAATGCTGCACAGAAGAATTATGTCCTTGATGCACCGCTAGGTGACGGACCTATTGCAGGAGCAGATGCAGACGTTATGAACGTTTGACTAGCTCAATATGATGACTACTTGATAGTTTAGTGCACCATGCTTAATGGCTTAGAATCGGGACTTCAAAAACGTTTTGAACGTCATGGAACATATGAGATGTTCCAGGAGTTGAAGTTAATATTTCAAGCAAATACCCGAGTTGAGAGATATGAAGTCTCCAACAAGTTCTATAGCTAAAAGATGGAGGAGAATCGCTCAACTAGTGAGCATGTGCCCAGATTGTCTGAGTACTACAATTGCTTGAATCAAGTGGGAGTTAATCTTCTAGATAAGATAGTGATTGACAGAATTCTCTAGTCACCATCACCAAGTTAGTAGAACTTCGTGATGAACTATGATATGCAAGGGATAACGGAAACGATTCCCAAGCTCTTCGTAATGCGGAAATTGATAAAGGTAGAAATCGAAAAAAATTCAAGTGTTGATGGTAGACAAGACCACTAGTTTCAAGAAAAGGGCAGAGGGAAGAAGGGGAACTTCAAGAAGAACAACAAGCAAGTTGCTGCTCAAGTGAAGAAGCCCAAGTCTGATCCTAAGCCTGAGACTAAGTGCTTCTACTGCAAAGGGACTGGTCACTGGAAGCGGAACTACCCCAAGTGATTGGCAGATAAGAAGGATGGCAAAGTGAACATAAGTATATTTAATATACATGTTATTGATGTGTACTTTACTAGTGTTTATAGCAACCCCTTAGTATTTGATACTAGTTCAGTTGCTAAGATTAGTAACTCGAAACGGGAGTTGCAGAATAAAGACTAGTTGAGGGTGAAGTGATGATGTGTGTTGGAAGTGGTTCCAAGATTGATATGATCATCATCGCACACTCCCTATACTTTCGGGATTAGTGTTGAACCTGAATAAGTGTTATTTGGTGTTTGCGTTGAGCATGAATATGATTTGATCATGTTTATTGTAATACGGTTATTCATTTAAGTAAGAGAATAAATTGTTGTTCTGTTTACATGAATAAAACCTTATATGGTTACACACCCAATGAAAATAGTTCGTTGGATCTCGATCGTAGTGATACACATAATCATAATATTGAAACCAAAAGATGCAAAGTTAATAATGATAGTGCAACTTATTTGTGGCACTGCCGTTTAGGTCATATTGGTGTAAAGCGCATGAAGAAACTCCATGCTGATGGGATTTTGGAATCACTTGATTATGAATCACTTGATGATTGCGAACCATGCCTCATGGGCAAGATGACTAAGACTCCGTTCTCCGGAGCGAGCAACTGACTTATTGGAAATAATACATACCGATGTATGCGGTCCGATGAGTGTTAAGGCTCACGACAAGTATCATTATTTTCTGAACTTCACAGATGATTTGAGCAGATATGGGTATATTTACTTGATGAAACATAAGTCTGAAACATTTGAAAAGTTCAAAGAATTTCAGAGTGAAGTGGAAAATCATCGTGACAAGAAAATAAAGTTTCTACGATCTGATCGCGGAGACAAATATTTGAGTTACGAGTTTGGTCTTCAATTAAAACAATGTGGAATAGTTTCACAAACTCATGCCACATGGAACACCACATAATGGTGTGTCTGAACGTCATAACCGTACTTTATTGGATATAGTGCAATCTATGATGTCTCTTACCGATCTACCACTATCGTTTTGGGGGTTATGCATTAGAGACAGCTGCATTCACGTTAAATAGGGCACCATCTAAATCCGTTGAGACGACACCGTGTGAACTATGGTTTGGCAAGAAACCTAAGCTGTCATTTCTTAAAGTTTGGAGTTGTGATACTTATGTGAAAAAGTTTCATCTCGATAAGCTCAAACTCAAATCGGAGAAATATGTCTTCATAGGATACCCAAAGGAGACAGTTGGGTACACCTTCTATCACAGATCCGAAGGTAAGACATTCGTTGCTAAGAATGGATCCTTTCTAGAGAAGGAGTTTCTCTCGAAAGAAGTGAGTGGGAGGAAAGTAGAAAACTTGATAAGGTAATTGTATCTTCTCCCTTATTGGAAAATAATTCATCACAGAAATCTATTCATGTGGCTACTACACCAATTAGTGAGGAAGCTAATGATGATGATCATGTAACTTTAGATCAAGTTACTACAGAATCTCGTAGGTAAACCAGAGTAAGATCCGCACCAGAGTGGTACGATAATCCTATTCTGGAGGTCATGTTACTTGACCATGACGAACCTACGAACTATGAGGAAGCGATGATGAGCCCAGATTCTAATAAATGGCTTGAGGCCATGAAATCTGAGATAGGATCCATGTATGAGAACAAAGTGTGGACTTTGGTGGACTTGCCCGAGGATCGGCAAGCCATTGATAATAAATGGATCTTCAAGAGGAAGACGGACACGGATAGTACTGTTACTATCTACAAAGCTAGAATTGTCGCAAAATGGTTTTAGACAAGTTCAAGGTGTTGACTATGATGAGAGTTTCTCACTCGTATCTATGCTTAAGTCTGTCCGAATCATGTTAGCAATTGCCGCATTTTATGAAATCTGGCAAATGTATAAACAAAACTGCATTCCTTAATGGATTTATTAAAGAAGAGTTGTATGTGATGCAACAAGATGGTTTTGTCAATCCAAAAGGTGCTAACAAAATATGCAAGCTCCAGCGATCCATTTATGGACTGGTGCAAGCATCTCGGAGTTGGAATATACGCTTTGATAAGTTGATCAAAGCATATAGTTTTATACAAACTTGCGGTGAAGCCTGTATTTACAAGAAAGTGAGTGGGAGCACTACAACATTTCTGATAAGTATATGTGAATGACATATTGTTGATCGGAAATAATGTAGAATTATTCTGCAAAGCATAAAGGAGTGTTTGAAAGGAGTTTTTCAAAGAAAGACCTCAGTGAAGCTGCTTACATATTGAGTATCAAGATCTATAGAGATAGATCAATACGCTTGATAAGTTTTTTCAATGAATACATACCTTGACAAGATTTTGAAGTAGTTCAAAATGGAACAGTCAAAGAAAAAGTTTCTTGCTTGTGTTACAAGGTGTGAAGTTGAGTAAGACTCAAAGCCCGACCACAGCAGAAGATAGAAAGAGAATGAAAGTCATTCCCTATGCCTCAGTCATAGGTTCTATAAAGTATGCCATGCTGTGTACCAGATCAATTGTATACCATACACTGTGTTAAGAGAGGGAGTACAATAGTGATCTAGGAGTAGATCAATGGACAGCGGCCAAAATTATCCTTACTGGAATAAGGATATGTTTCTTGATTACGGAGGTGACAAAAGGTTCGTCGTAAAGGGTTACGTCGATGCAAGTTTTGACACTGATCCAGATGATTCTAAGTCTCAATCTGGATACATATTGAAAGTGGGAGCAATTAGCTAGAGTAGCTCCATGCAGAGCATTGTTGACATAGAAATTTGCAAAATACATGTGGATCTAAATGTGAAAGACCCGTTGACTAAACTTCTCTCACAAGCAAAACATGATCACTTTTTGGGTCTTAATCACATAGCGATGTGAACTAGATTATTGAATTTAGTAAACCCTTTGGGTGTTAGTCACATGGAGATGTGAACCAATCACATAAAGATGTGAACTATTGATGTTAAATCACATGGCGATGTGATCTAGATTATTGACTCTAGTGCAAGTGGGAGACTGAAGGAAATATGCCCTAGAGGCAATAATAAAGTTATTATTTATTTCCTTATATCATGATAAATGTTTATTATTCATGCAAGAATTGTATTAACCGGAAACATAATACATGTGTGAATACATAGACAAACAGAGTGTCACTAGTATGCCTCTACTTGACTAGCTCGTTAATCAAAAATGGTTATGTTTCCTAACCATGGACAAAGAGTTATTATTTGATTAATGGGATCACATCATTAGGTGAATGATCTGATTGACATGACCCATTCCATTAGCTTAGCACCCGATCGTTTAGTATGTTGCTATTGCTTTCTTCATGACTTATACATGTTCCTATGACTATGAGATTATGCAACTCCCGTTTGCCGGAGGAACACTTTGTGTGCTACCAAACATCACAACGTAACTGGGTGATTATAAAGGTGCTCTACATGTGTCTCCAAAGGTACATGTTGGGTTGGCGTATTTCGAGATTAGGATTTGTCACTCCGATTGTCGGAGAGGTATCTCTGGGCCCTCTCGGTAATGCACATCACTTAAGCCTTGCAAGCATTGCAACTAATGAGTTAGTTGCGGGATGATGTATTACGGAACGAGTAAAGAGACTTGCGGGTAACGAGATTGAACTAGGTATTGGATACCGACGATCGAATCTCGGGCAAGTAACATACCGATGACAAAGGGAACAACGTATGTTGTTATGCGGTCTGACCGATAAAAGATCTTCGTAGAATATGTAGGAACCAATATGGGCATCCAGGTCCCGCTATTGGTTATTGACCGGAGACGTGTCTCGGTCATGTCTACATTGTTCTCGAACCCGTAGGGTCCGCACGCTTAAGGTTTCGATGACAGTTATATTATGAGTTTATGAGTTTTGATGAACCGAAGGAGTTCGGAGTCCCGGATGAGATCGGGGACATGACGAGGAGTCTCGAAATGGTCGAGACATAAAAATCGATATATTGGACGACTATATTCGGACATCGGAAAGGTTCCGAGTGATTCGACTATTTTTCGGAGTACCGGAGAGTTGCGGGAATTCGCCGGGAGAAGTATTGGGCCTTATTGGGCCATACGGGAAAGAGAGAGGGGCTGCCTAGGGCAGGCCGCGCGCCCCCCAAGGCCTAGTCCGAATTGGACTAGGGGGAGGGGCTGCGCCCCTTCCTTGTTTCCTACTCCTACTACATGGAAGGACTCCTAGTTGGACTAGGAAAGGGGGAATCCTACTCCCGGTGGGAGTAGGACTCCCCTAGGGCGCGCCATAGAGAGGTCCGGCCCTCCCCTCCTCCACTCCTTTATATACGGGGGCAGGGGGCACCCCATAGACACGCAAGTTGATCCACGTGGTCATATTCTTAGCCGTGTGCGGCGCCCCCTGCCACCATAGTCCTCGATAATATTGTAGCGGTGCTTAGGCGAAGCCCTGCGACAGTAGTACATCAAGATCGTCACCACGCCGTCGTGCTGACGGAACTCTTCTCCGACAGTTTGCTGGATTGGAGTTCAGGGATCGTTATCGAGCTGAACGTGTGCTAAAACTCGAAGGTGCCGTTGTTTCGGTGCTTGATCAGTCGGGTCGTGAAGACGTACGACTACATCAACCAAACGTTTCCGTTGTCGATCTACAAGGGTACGTAGATCACACTCTCCCCTCGTTGCTATGCATCACCATGATCTTGCGTGTGCGTAGGATTTTTTTTGAAATTACTACGTTCCCCAACATCTAGCTGGGTCAGTTGGACAAACTGTTCATGGCCTGTTCGCATGTTATGAGATCGAACCCTTTCATCGGCAATTTCTTTTGCTAGCTCTCCGGACCTGAGCCTCAGTGCGCCGACAGGTGAGATTTCTCCGCTGGGCCCAAACAGTTGGCAAGTAACGAAGCCAAATAGCGTACGTGAAATTAATTGAAGCAGGAACACATGAAGTGGGACGAAACCAAAAATATCACCTTCGGAGTGAAATTCTTTTATTTTGTACGAACCGGAGTGAAATTCAACTTTTTTAAATCCAAATTCAACTTCTTTAGATTAGTCAAATTTCAACCTTAAAAAGAGACAATGTGTGCGCGGTTGGGAGAACTACCATATGTGTGAAGATCCAGAATGGTGCCACACTAGCTAGTTTTCTTTTTTAAGGATTGCCACGCTGGCAACGTCGGGTGGCTAGCGCTCTTCCACGCATCAGACTCAACCACAGTCTTTTGATACGTTTTAGGCTCTCGCAGCCTTATCCACCAACATCCCGATCTCCTCCAGCCAGATACCATGATCCACCTTTGGTCTGCACCAGCCGCCGCCGCCTGCGCCCATCGCCACGGGGATCCCGCCCCGCCCCGCCCCTCTTCCCTTCTCCACAAGCTTCACACCACCGCTAGAATCCCCCTCCTCCCCTTCCCCATTTGGTTATGGCAACGCCGGCGTGTTTGCCGCTGCGGCTAGGGCGGCGACGGCGTCCTCGTGCCGCGGTGGTGGAGCCCACCCTCCTGGTGGCTGTGGACGATGGGGGCTGCAGGGCCGGCGTGCAGTGGCTCCGTTGCTCGCCGGATCTGGCGAAGATATGACGATCGACAGCACACACGCGAGAGCTGGCTGGGCCAGTGGCGGAGGCGTCCCCGTGCCGCGGTGGTGGAGCCCACCCTCCCGGTGGCTGGCTGGGCCGGTGGCGGAGGCGCGGGAGGCGGTCTGGTGGTGCTGCTGGTTTTCTGGTGGCGCAAGGTCTGGGGCGGCTTGGATGGAGGTAGTGCCGAAACTACTTCCGTTCATCTCTGCGCCGGATAATGGATCACTGTCCCCGCATGCACTACTAGGGAAAACCTTATACACAGAATCTTAGCAGCAGCGCGACATAAAAAGAAGCGCTACTACTAATTAGTAGTAGCGCGGGTTTTAACCCTCGCTACTACTAAGTTGATAGTAGTAGCGCGGGTTTTTAACCCTCGCTACTACTAAGCGGTCTCTACCGTGCCCCTCGACACATGCCATAGTAGTAGCGAGGGGTATAAACCCGCGCTACTACTAAGTTGATAGTGGTAGCGCGGCTTTATACCCCTCGCTACTACTAAGTAGAGGTAGGTGAAGTCGCCATATCCTCGGCCGAATCCCCATCTCCTCCCCCAAATCCCTCCTCTCTTCCACCACTCTCTCCTCTCACTTTCCATACGCTCTCACATGGACCTCTTGCCCATGCACCCATCCTCCTCCATGGCACCGAAAGAGGCCGCTGCCTCGTGCCACCGGCGTCTAGGAGCTCACCGGTCTTCCACCGATGTCTAGGAGGCTGCCGCCCCGCGCCACCACACCGGAGCACCTCGCCACCGGTGACTAGCTCTGCTACTCCCTACATCACCTTCCTCTCTCCCTCGGTTTTCCTTTTCTCTCTCTCCCTCTGGTTTGACTCACCCTCCCATGTCCATGCCCGTGCAGGTCGTCGCCATGGATGACCCAGAGCTATCTGGCATGGTCGGGAAGAGGAGCCCCATGCCGTGGCCTGGCTCTGCCATAGAAACGGGCCCTCCCCAACAGCCACAGCTGGATCTGGTCTTCCGCTGTCCATTCATGCCTCCGGCGATGTCAATCATCGCTAGATCTTACCATTGCTGCCATTGACAGCACGCACGGGATCGAGATTTTTGTTTTGTTTTTGAAAGTAATAGCAGTAGCGTGGGGTATAAGACCCGCTACAGCCAATTAGCAGTAGCGCTGTTTGCAATGCACGCTACAGCTAACCATGTATAGCAGTAGCGGGTGTCAACACGCGCTACTGCTACAAGTTAGCTGTGGCGCCGTATCAGTAGCGCGGGCACCCGCGCTACTGATACACCCAAAACCCGCGCTGCTGCTAGGCTTTTCCCTAGTAGCGATGGCGTGAATTAGCCGGGGTTGGCTAGATGAGGTGGCACCGAAAACAGCTCAGCAGCCGCTCTTGGGGCGTGGTGGTGTCGTGGACGGCTCATCCATGAAGGCCACGGCGCAGTGCTTGTGTGCCTCCATGATGACGGCCATGATACACCCATTTTGTATCATGCTTTTATATCAATATTTATTGCATTATGGGCTGTTATTACACATTATGTCACAATACTTCCTATTCTCTCTTATTTTACAAGGTTTACATAAAGAGGGAGAATGTCGGCAGCTGGGATTCTGGCTGGAAAAGGAGCAAATATTAGAGACCTATTCTACACAGCTTCAAAAGTCCCGAAACTTCATGGATGATGTTTTCCAAATATATAAAAAAACATTGAGCGCAAGAACTTCACCAGGGGGCCACACCCTGCCCACGAGGGTGGGGGCGCGCCCACTCCGGTGACCATCTTCTGCTATATGGACTCTTTCGATGGAAAAATAATCATAAGCCATCTTCTTGGACGAAACTCCTCCGCCACGAGGCGGAACCTTGGCGGAGCCAATCTAGGGTTCTGGCGGGGCTGTTTTGCCGGGGAAACTTCCCTCCCGGAGGGGGAAATCATCGCCATCGTCATCACCAATGCTCCTCTCATCGGGAGAGGGCAATCTCCATCAACATCTTCATCAGCACCATCTCATCTCAAAACCCTAGTTCATCTCTTGTATCCAATTCTTGTCTCCAAGTCCGGGAATGGTGCTAGTAGGTTGCTAGTAGTGTTAATTACTCCTTGTAGTTGATGCTAGTTGGTTTAATTGGTGGAAGATCATATGTTCTGATCCTATATGCACATTAATACCCCTCTGATGATGAACATGTTTATGCTTTGTGAGTAGTTACTTTTGTTCCTAAGGACACGGGAGAAGTCTTGCTATTAGTAGTCATGTGAATTTGGTATTCATTCGATATTTTGATGAGATGTATGTTGTCTCTCCTCTAGTGGTGTTATGTGAACGTCAACTACATGACACTTCACCATTGTTTGGGCCTAGAGGAAGGCATTGGGAAGTAATAAGTAGATGATGGGTTGCTAGAGTGACAGAAACTTAAACCCTAGTTTATGCGTTGCTTCGTAAGGGGCTGATTTGGATCCATATGTTTCGTGCTATGGTTTGGTTTATCTTAATACTTTTGTTGTATTTGTGGATGCTTGCAATAGAGGTTAATCATAAGTGGGATGCTTGTCCAAGTAAGGGCAGCACCTAAGCACCGGTCCACCCACATACCAAATTATCAAAGTACCGAACGCGAATCATATGAGCGTGATGAAAACTAGCTTGACGATATTCCCATGTTTCCTCGGGAGCGCTTTACATTATATAAGAGTTTGTACAGGCTTGTCTTTGCTACAAAAGGATTGGGACACCTTGCTGCACCTTATTTACTTTTGTTACTTGTTGCTCGTTACAAATTATCTTATCAAAACTATCTGTTACCACTTATTTCAGTACTTGCAGAGAATACCTTGCTGGAAACCGCTTATCATTTCCTTCTGCTCCTCGTTGGGTTCGACACTCTTACTTATCGAAAGGACTACGATAGATCCCCTATACTTGTGGGTCATCAAAATTCTTTTCTGGCGCCATTGCCAGGGAGTGAAGCGCCTTTGGTAGGTGGAATTTGGTAATGAAAAATTTATATAGTGTGCTGAAATTTACTGTCACTTGTTACTATGGAAAGTAATCCTCTGAGGGATTGTTCGGGGTATCTTCACCCCGACCAGTAGAGCAAAGAGTTTCTCCTCAATCTACTGAACCTACTAAAAATGAAAATGCTTGCTTTGAAATTTCTTTGGGTATGGCAGAAAAACTGCTAGCTAATCCTTTTTTAGGAGATGGAACAAAACATCCTGATGAGCATCTAATATATGTGGATGAAGTTTGTGGATTATTTAAGCTTGCAGGTGTACCTGGAGATGTTGTCAAGAAGAAGGTCTTCCCCTTATCTTTGAGGGGAGATGCATCGACATGGTATAGGCTATGTGATGATATGGAGTTTTGGAACTACAAACGATTGAAATTAGAATTTCATCAAAAGTTTTATCCTATGCATCTTGTTCATCGTGATCGCAATTATATATATAATTTTTGGCCTCGCAAAGGAGAAAGCACCGCTCAAGCTTGGGGGAGGCTTAAATCAATGTTATATTCATGCCCCAATCATGAGCTCTCAAGAGAAATGATTATTCAAGAATTTTATGCTCGGCTTTCTGGTAACAATCGCACCATGCTTGATACTTCTTATGCTGGCTCTTTTATGATGAAGACTATTGAATTCAAATGGGATTTATTGGAAAGAATTAAACGCAACTCCGAAGATTGGGACCTCGACAATGATAAGGAGTCAGGTATGACACCTAGTTTTGATTGTGTTAAATCTTTTATGGATACCGATATTTTTCGTAAATTTAGCACTAAATATGGACTTGACTCTGAGATAGTAGCTTCTTTCTGTGAATCTTTTGCTGCTTATGTTGATCTCCCTAAGGAGAAGTGGTTTAAATATCATCCTCCCATAAAAGCAAAAGTAGCTGCACCTATTAAAGTTGAAGAAAAGACTATTACTTATAATGATCCTATTGTTCCTACTTCTTATGTTGAGAAACCGCCTTTCCCTGTTAGGATAAAAGATCATGCTAAGGCTTCAACCATAGTTCGTAAAAGCAATATTAAAACATACACACCTCCTGAGCAAGTTAAAGTTGAACCCAATATTGCTATTGTTAAAGATCTCTTGTCTGATAATATAGATGGGCATGTTATTTATTTCTGTAATGAAACTGCTAGAATTGCTAAACCCCGTGATACAGATAAACCTAGACCTGTGGTAGGCAGGCCTGTTATTTCTGTTAAAATAGCAGATCATTGTTATCATGACTTATGTGATATGGGTGCTAGTGCTAGTGCAATACCTTATTCTTTATACCAAAAAGTTATGCATGATATTGCACCTGCTGAGATGGAAGATATTGATGTCACAATTAAACTTGCTAATAGAGATACTATTTCACCAATGGGAATTGTTAGAGATGTTGAAGTCTTGTGTGGGAAAACTAAATATCCTACTGATTTTCTTGTTCTTGGTTCCCCACAAGATAGTTTTTGTCCCATTATATTTGGTAGACCCTTCTTAATACTGTTAATGCTACCATAGATTGCAAAATGGATGTTGTTACTATCGGTTTAGATGATATGACTCATGAATTTAATTTTTCTAAATTTAGTAGACAACACCGTGAAGAAGAATTACCTAGTAAGGATGAAATTATTGGTCTTGCTTCTATTGCCGTACCTCCTAGTGATCCTTTAGAACAATATTTGCTAGACCATGAAAATGATATGTTTATGAATGAAAGAAGGGAATTAGATGAAGTATTCTTTAAACAGGAACCTATTCTGAAAAACAATTTATCTGTTGAAATCCTAGGGGATCCTCCTCCACCCAAGGGTGATCCCGTGTTTGAGCTTAAATTGTTACATGATACTCTTAAATATGCTTATCTTGATGAGAAAAAGATATATCTTGTTATTGTTAGTGCTAACCTTTCAGAGCATGAAGAAGAGAGATTATTGAAAACTCTGAAGAAGCATCGTGCTACTATTGGGTATACTCTTGATGATCTTAAGGGCATTAGTCCCACTCTATGTCAACATAAAATTAATTTGGAAGAAGATGCTAAACCAGTTTGTGATCATCAATGCCGTCTGAATCCTGAAATGAAAGAAGTGGTAAGAAAGGATATAGTAAAGCTCCTTGAGGCAGGTATAATTTACCCCGTTGCTGATAGTAAGTGGGTAAGTCCTGTTCATTGTGTCCCTAAGAAGGGAGGTATTACTGTTGTTCCTAATGATAAAGATGAATTGATCCCTCAAAGAATTATTACTGGTTATAGGATGGTAATTGATTTCCGCAAATTACACAAGGCTACTAAAAAATCATTATCCCTTACCTTTTATCGATCAAATGCTAGAAGGATTATCCAAACATACACATTTTTGCTTTCTAGATGGTTATTCTGGTTTCTCTCAAATACCTGTGTCAGCCAAAGATCAATCAAAGACTACTCTTACATGCCCTTTTGGTACTTTTGCTTATAAACGTATGCCTTTTGGTTTATGTAATGCACCTGCTACCTTTAAAAGATGCATGATGGCTATATTCTCTAAATTTTTTGAAAAGATTTGTGAGGTTTTCATGGACGACTTTTCCGTCTATGAATCTTCTTTTGATGATTGCTTGAGCAACCTTGATCGAGTTTTGCAGAGATGTGAAGAAACTAATCTTGTCTTGAATTGGGAAAAGTGCCACTTTATGGTTAATGAAGGTATTGTCTTGGGGCATAAAGTTTCTGAAGTTGATAAAGCCAAGGTTGATGCT
The DNA here is from genome assembly GCF_018294505.1 of Triticum aestivum. Taxonomy (NCBI): domain Eukaryota; kingdom Viridiplantae; phylum Streptophyta; class Magnoliopsida; order Poales; family Poaceae; genus Triticum; species Triticum aestivum. The sequence continues at coordinate 373,479,658 of NC_057803.1, read as the reverse complement.
ATTGAAAAGATGCCATGCCCCAAGGACATCAAAGGTATAAGAAGTTTTCTTGGTCATGCCGGCTTTTATAGGAGGTTCATTAAGGACTTCTCAAAAATCTCTCGGGCTCTGACTAATTTATTACAAAAAGATATACCATTTGTCTTTGATGATGATTATGTAGAAGCATTTGAAATACTTAAGAAAACATTGATCTCTACAGCTATTGTTCAGCCACCTAATTGGAATTTACCATTTGAAATTATGTGTGATGCTAGTGATTATGCTGTAGGTGCTGTTCTAGGACAAAGAGTTGATAAGAAACTAAATTTTATTCAATATGCTAGTAAAACTCTAGACAATGCTCAAAGAAATTATGCTACTAGTGAAAAAGAATTCTTAGCACTTGTATTTGCCTGTGATAAATTTAGACCTTATATTGTTGATTCTAAAGTAACTATTCACACTGATCATGCTGCTATTAAATATCTTATGAAAAAGAAAGATGCTAAACCTAGACTTATTAGATGGGCTCTCTTGCTATAAGAATTTGATTTACACATTGTTGATAGAAAAGGAGCTGAGAACCCCGTCCCTGGGCGCGCCCCCTACCTCGTGGGCCCCCTGGTGGCCCTCCGGTGACCATCTTCTGCTATATGGACTCTTTTGATGGAAAAATAATCATAAGCCATCTTCTCGGATGAAACTCCGCCGCCACGAGGAGGAACCTTGGCGGAGCCAAGCTAGGGTTCTGGCGGGGCTGTTCTACCAGGGAAACTTCCCTTCCGGAGGGGGAAATCATCGCCATCGTCATCACCAACGCTCCTCTCATCGGGAGAGGGCAATCTCCATCAACATCTTCATCAGCACCATCTCATCTCAAAACCCTAGTTCATCTCTTGTATCCAATTCTTGTCTCCAGGTTCGGGATTGGTGCTAGTAGGTTGCTAGTAGTGTTAATTACTCCTTCTAGTTGATGGTAGTTGGTTTAATCGGTGGAAGATCATATGTTCAGATCCTATATGCACATTAATACCCCTCTGATTATGAACATGTTTATGCTTTGTGAGTAGTTACTTTTGTTCCTGAGGACATGGGAGAAGTCTTGCTATTAGTAGTCATGTGAATTTGGTATTCGTTTGATATTTTGATGGGATGTATGTTGTCTCTCCTCTAGTGGTGTTATGTGAACATCGACTGCATGACACTTCACCATTGTTTGGGACTAAAGGAAGGCATTGGGAAGTAATAAGTAGATGATGGGTTGCTAGAGTGACAAAAGCTTAAACCCTAGTTTATGCGTTGCTTGGTAAGGGGCTGATTTGGATTCATATGTTTCATGCTATGGTTTGGTTTATCTTAATACTTTTGTTGTATTTGCGGATGCTTGCAATAGAGATTAATCATAAGTGGGATGCTTGTCCAAGTAAGGGCAGCACCCAAGCACTGGTCCACCCACATACCAAATTATCAAAGTACCGAACGCGAATCATATGAGCGTGATGAAAACTAGCTTGACGATATTCCCATGTGTCCTCGGGAGCGCTTTACATTATATAAGAGTTTGTACAGGCTTATCCTTTGCTACAAAAGGATTGGGCCACCTTGCTGCACCTTATTTACTTTTGTTACTTGTTACTCGTTACAAATTATCTTATCACAAAACTATCTGTTACCACTTATTTCAGTACTTGCAGAGAATACCTTGCTGGAAACCGCTTATCATTTCCTTCTGCTCCTTATTGGGTTCGACACTCTTACTTATCGAAAGGACTACGATAGATCCCCTATACTTGTGGGTCATCAGGCGACGATGTTGTATAAGCATGGTTCACCGGTGACTCGGTGGCGCCACGCTCACGCGTCTCCACGATGACGGCCACGACGTTGGATCAGCGTGGTTCACCGGTGTCTCGGCGGCGCAGCTCACGCGCGTATCCATGATGGCGTCCGTGGTGTTCGATCAGCGTGGTTCAGCAGTCTCTCAGATCTCTCTACTTATAGGTGTGCCGGTCCTGTCCTGATGAATAGGAAGGTGAAGGAGTCTCCGTATCAGATCGGTACAGGGATTCGTGTGGGCCCGGTATGTCCGGTATCGATGATGGCTTCAGTTTGAGAAAACCTGGTCAATTGCTCGGTCGTGGGTCAACATGCGCCGTTCACTCGTGGGTTTCAAAACAGCCGCTCGCCCAGGCCCAATAGGCATTAACGGCCCAAGCGTAACGTTGTAGGCCTGTGAAGAAAGCCCAAGCGTAACGCCGCAGGCCTGTGAAGAAAAAGAATGTTTTAAGGAAATTTTAGCGAGAAGTTTGGGCACGTAAAACATATAGTACCACCTCGCGTATATGTTTTAAATTCAAAGTGAAAGCGTAAACTTACGGGAAGAAGCGTATTGTGGCGGTGAACCCGACAAAGTCAATCCGTGCTTTATTGTTAGGGAAAGATAAAAAAAAATAGCACAAATGCCCATGCGTTGCAAAGGGAGACATAATTAAAGTGTACTTAAATTTAGTTAGAATTATGTGGGAAAACACAATGATAGTTCATGCGAAATTTAATGCTCACAAAAATTCGTAGATGAACACAATAACAATTTATATGGTGATTCCAAATGGACTTAAAATTTGTTTATATAGAGCTATAATTCATCACCATATTCGAATTTAAAATAGAACTTCTTATCTTTGATCCCAGTTTGAAATATATCATGATGGTAATAGAGGTGGTGTCAGCATGTGTTGGGTGCCTGGTGAGAACCAGTTGCCATCGATCCGTGCCGTTGTGACACAATATTAACAAAACAAAAAATAATAGAGGAAATGCTAGCATTTTACAAAAAAAATTCTACAAAACAAAAATAGTAGGTAGCAAGCTCTAGAGGTCCTAAAAACATGTGCTTCAATTATGAAAGGATGATACACATGTCAAGGAGAAGACGTATCGACTTATTTGTATAATTAATAGTAATATTAATAAAAAGCATAAATAATGAAATCACACGGTTGATTGACACATTAATATTATTTATGGAAGAAGATAACGGATATATCTGGGGCTCATTGACTTTAGTTGACTAAGTAGCATGAGATTTGCTTTTATTATTGGGCTTGTTGATATTTTTTTTGTTTTCTGGTAGCTTACCACCTGGACCATGTGGTTTGCTCGTTGATATTGATATAGGATAAATTGTTGTTTGCGCCGAAACAATCGGTGATTATCGTTGCAACTGTAGAAACAAAAATTGAACATTTCTAGAGACCCATTGTTGTCGCTAATTCTTCTTTTCGTCACAATTGTCGACGGTAGTCTTTTTTGCCCACCTATTCATGACAAACGTGATTTAATCCCACAACTATGAGTTTGATCATCATACTGTATCACACAACTTTACGAGTCTCTCTTGCCCACGAACCTACAATTTTGTGGACTTGTAATGCTCCTAATATATTAAGTGATATTTCATACCGGCAAGCGTAAAAATCTTAAAGAGATAAAATCATTAATATTTTAGTCGTACACATATACAACATTAAGAAAAGGATGTCAATATTTTAGGCGTCCTCACATTTTTGTTCCTCCACAAACAATCCACACAATCCTTCCTTTGAATTATCAGCATCTATTTAGCCACATTCCTTTCCTTAATTAGCCCATCCGCTTAATTAGGTCATCTCTTTTCACGCCTGTTGGTTAATTACTGCGTTATATTAACCGGTATGTGCGTACTTAAAATCCTGAGGTGGGACTATTCATCAAGTAGCATGTTTATCTCAGCTGGTTTTCATAGCCCAAAGAAATATAGAAGAGATCTCACGTTCAATTCTCCACAGTAATGGATATTTTCTTTCTCTAATATCTCAGAGAAGAAAGCCCACTCGCGTGCACGCAGTCCATAAGGGAAGGCCCATGTTTTTTGCGGCCAGTTAGCTGGGTTGGGGATAGCTGCCGGTACGTGGTCATTATGAAATTCCAGGCCCAAGTGACCTACATAATAACGGACGGACGAAAGTAAACGGGCGTAAAAGATGATGGAAGAAGTATTAATAACTTTATTAGTTACCGCACTGATAATCCTAACCCGAGTGGTCTGCTATGTTGTCATACATCCGGCAGACCAGGGATCAAATCCCAATGCTGACCAAAACTTTTTTTTTAATTCAAACTGAAAGTGTAAAATCACGGAAAGAAGCATATTCTACTCAATAATTATTTCTGAAGACCATATACAACTCCCCTACTCATGCTCACTTTGAATTTGCAATGTCGTGGACTTGTCCCAACGCTGACCAAACCTTGTTTTTTTTAATTCAAACACAAATTCAAACTGAAAGTGTAAAATCACGGAAAGAAGCATATTCTACTCAATAATTATTTCTGAAGACCATATACAACTCTCCTACTCATGCTCACTTTGAATTTGCAATGTCGTGGACTTGTTTCATGAAAAAAAAGGCATGTCCTCCACTTGTACCGCCTAAATAAGGTCTAAGCGGTGCTGGTACATAACATGATTATTTATACTCTACACACATGTCTAAGTAAACTTCATAAATAAACAGTTAGTCACCCTCGATGGAAACTGAATTTTAGAAGATCACCTCGTCAAATTCTTTCTAATTTAATTACATGATTGCCGGCGAAATTAAAAAAGTTGCATGTCCATGTCAACGCTGGCGTCGTCTTTGTGCTCCTCCCTTACTTCCTCGTCCTCAGTGGTAATTTTTAAGGTAAATATTTGTGAGCGGCGGACCGGCCGAAGCTTGGGCCGGTCGTGCGCGCATCGTTGGATGAGACCGAATCCATCGCCCCCCGCCTGCTCCACGTAGCACTGGCCCACCCACCGCTTCGCCACGCCTACCTTATCTCTTCGCAGAAGATTTTTGTCATCCACTCATTCCCTTTCTCCCTGCTCGCGACACATCTCATTCTTATCTCTTTCTCTCTTTCTCTCGCGTCTTTGGGCAACCACCGGCACCCAAGCAGAGCAGCATCACTTTTTTGCGTGAGGATGGCTGCAGATGCAATCGACGGCGGCGGGATCCGCGGACCTGGGTTGGTCGAGCTCCAACCGTGGGGACGGGGAGCTGCAACCCCTGGGTTGAGATTTGGAGGCGATGGCGACAAGTGCGGCGACAAGTGCTGGAGAGCCGCGGCGACTGGCATTGAGGCGCATTTGTAGCCACGTCGACAAGTGCTAGAGATCCGGCGAGGGTCTTTTTTTTCTGGAAGCAGCCCCAAATTTTGTACCCATTTTTGCTACAACCGTTCTGAATTTTGCTACTATCGGTGTTGTCAAATTGCTACATCCCTTTTTCTTTGCTCGGATGTGCAAATGTGATGTTTTTTTCGATCGAGTTTTTTACTACAACCATGTTTGATTTTGCTGGAACCGGAGACATTCTTTTGCTACATCCATGTTTTGATTTTTCTGGAACCGCACACAATTTTTGCTACATCCACCCACGGCGGTGTTGGTTGACGGCGACGATGGCTATCTTTTTGCTGCAACCGTAGTAGGATTTTGCTACATCCATGTAAGGCGGGGCTGTGACCTCGCGAGAATGCGGTGACGGCGTTTTGCTGCACCCGTAGTTTGATTTTGCTACCGTGAAGTTTTTTGCTACATCCACATTCAAACGGTGTTGATTGGCTGGTGGTCGTCGTTGATGTAATTCCGTGCAGCAAGCATCAATGGCGAGGGGCGGCGGCGGAGCTACAACCATCATCGTCAAGAGCTGCAACCGCAGGTGGAGCTGTTGCATTGGTCGAGGCGACAACGAGGCCGGGAGGGGTGAGGACCGGTGACGAGAACGGCCGACAAGGGCGGGGTCCGGCGGGCGACGAGGAAGACCGGCAAGGGTGGGGATTGACGATGGGGACGGCCACCGGAGGGGACAGGAGGCGTGGCGCCGCGGTCTGTGCGGCTCACATCCGGCCTGGGCTAGACCGGTCGAAACTTTCGGCCGGTGCACCCGGGCGCCTATAAGCACCCTTTTTTTAATCTATGCTTCCTTCCTTCATTTATATAATTTGGCAGCCTTCAAATACCCACAAATCTGCCTCAAATTCCTTCCTTTTAGTACACAAGTATTCATAATTATCCATGCAACCCACAATCCTGAAATCCATCCGTCCTTCCTTTAATACCACCTGCAAATCTGTGCTCAATTCCTTCCATTAATACAAGGGTTCTTTCTTTCCTTTAATACCCACAAATCAGCTCTCAAATTCAGCCTTCCCTCTTGTCCGCTCTCTCGCGGCCCTCTTTTTTAGGCGACTTGCTGATAATATAGGAGACTTGCTTGTATATAAATTGGTACGAATCTTTTTAAAGCAACGATGTGGTACTAACTTTAAACAAAATAACTTGGCTTAGTTGGTTGTTGTGCTGTTCCATGGGACAGGAGGTCATGAGTTCAATCCCCAATAGCTATTTTTCTCACGCACGGCCCAGAAGAGGCCTGGCGGGCTATGTGGCCCAAATACAATTTTTTTTGGTAGAGCTGGTGGACGATATTTTTTTTGAATCCGATCGAAGGTTGGGTTGACGCACGAATTTTTCCGAGCTATGGGCAGAGTTGACCCATCTGACCGAGCAGACTCGCCTGGCTCCAGCCCAACATCGACTACGCTAGGAAACAATTGTCACCAGCGAACGAAACAATTTTAGTACCACCTCGCGTATATGTTTTAAATTCAAACTGAAAGCGTAAAATCACGGGAAGAAGCGTATTGCGACGGTGAACCCATGGAGTCAATCCGTGCTTTATTATTAGGGAAAGACTAGAAATATTGTCCGTGCGTTGCAACGGGAAAAAATAGCATCCCTACATTATCCTTCCTTCAACTAAAGTAACGTAGCTTGCAAGGCACGAGAATCAGGTTATGCAGATGTGGTAGACATGAAACATATTTTTTCTGAATTCTCGAGTGCGAAAGTTCACCGGCTTGTTTTCGAGCGCCCTCATATTGTGTTGGCGCCTAGGTGATGTAATATTTAATGGGGTCTAGTTAACATGGAAACCGTTGAAGAGGAGGTAAACATGTGCCACAAAAGAGATAATTATTTTTCAACAGAGAAATTGATAGTATTTTCATGGCTTGATTTTCTAAGGCGCAACTGTGAAATATTCTTTTACCGAGCAGTCTCGTGTTGTTGATGGACCCTACCCAATTTAGGCAGATAAATCATCCACCTTGTCTTGACTTAGACCTATACATAGTTTGTTCCATGACCAGTAAAATAGTAAGTTACTAACCAGTCAAGCTGTGAAATTGGACAAGACAAAACCATGTGTGGAGGCAAATTAGGCCTTTAGTTTCTGCTATCTCCATGATGCTCTCTCATTGTGCACACATCCATCCTATAACATCAACAATCAAAATCAAGTAGTTGTTTGAGATCATCAACATTGACATGCAGAACCAACAAAGCAAGGTATATGAGACTATGTTGTGTACAGTTTTGCCCAAGTTTACACATGTACACAGTTCTAGGACAAATCGATCCAGTCTTGCTTTCCTATAAGATTTGCATGCAGATCAAGCTGGTATATGCAGAACCTAGCTCGTGTACCTAGCTATAGAAAACTTAATGAGATTGAGCTTTGCACAGCAACACACATGCACACACCGAGGAGGAAACTGAAAAGAGTACAAAAGAGTCATTCTTCATTGTATTTGGTTAGGGTCCAAACAGGGCAGGATAGCGGCCGCCCTCCACGCCAATTACAGGAAGGCCCTCCACACAAATACACTCAGGTGCCTTAGAAAAACTCTCCTTTAATTAGGGGGTTTCTTGGCTTTTTCTTGAACAATCACCAATTAGCAATTTCACCTAATCTCCTTTAATACTTGTTTTCTTAAACGCCCTCTTTTAAATTTATGTAGCAAGCATGGCATTATGAATCTCATTAATTTCCCACAAGTTAATTAGCCTGAATTTTGTCTAATTAGTTCACATAGGACGCACCACATCATTCTTTTCCTTCCTTCCAGTATAATTAGCGCTCACGTAGTATGAATATTCCTTCCTTCCTATTTTAATTGGCCCACCATATTTCTTTCCTTCCCAGGACTCATTGCCCACTAATTTTCTTCCTTCCTTCTTTCTTCGTTTCCTTTTAATTAGCCCACATAGTATGGATGTATATGTCTTTCCTTCTTGGACTCATATTCCTTCCTTCCTTAGCCGACTTATCGAGCTGGTTGATAAAGTGTAACTCTAAGACGTATATATGTTGGTGCTTTCAGTTGTTAGGGGGCGAGGTGGTACTATTGAATAAGAAAAGTAAATGTCTTGAGTACACATGAGCTGATATTGCTTAGTTGGTAGGTGTGTATGGTATGGTTTGAGAGATCGTGAGTTCAATTCCTGATGCAAGTAAATGTCCTTTTTTTGCCAAAATATCCGACCAGGCCCACCTTGGCCCATGCGGGGATGCACAAAATAAGCTATGTGCGGCCCATGCGGGGAATTTTGGTTGAGACGGACGGACGGAACGAAGACCGACAAAAATTAGGGAGTAACCAATTAGTACCACCTCGCGTATATATTTTATATTTATAAACAGAAAGCATAAATTCATAAAAAGAAGCGTATTGTGACGGTAAACCCACGGAGTCAATCCGTACTTTATTATTAGGGAAAGATAGCACATATGCCCGTGCGTTGCAACGAGGAAAATTAATGTTTTGCACAAGCATAATGTCCCACAGCATCGGATTCATTATGAAAAATATGTTGCAACACATCGTCGTCCTTCTACAAAATGAACATAAAAAAATACGTCACAATTTAGTCGTGTTCATATTTTCTTTGCGGAGCGTAATATCCCATTGATTTCATTTAAATACAATCCTTTTTAATGACATTTAAGTATGATCCTTTCATTAATTACCATGAAGACCTCATCCGTTTTAGTCCGGAATCAAACCTTCCTTTTCTAATTTAGTAGCCCCAACACATTAAGGCATATAGATCCTTTCTTTTAGTTATCCTACCTTTTTACCTCAAATCCTTCATGTAGAATTTATTAAGACCATAATCTTTCTAACAGTTATTCCACTGATTTACCCATAATCCTTTCTTTAATTAGCCACATTTGTTTAAGTATTATATTTAACCCCACAATTCTTCCTTTATTAGCTCATTCGCTTAATTAGCTGTCCCTAAACATGAGCCTTGGACCTCACCCTTCCCCATCTACAGGATCAAAGGGCGATTTGTGCGAACCCCGGGCTCTCCACCTCGCCGTTGCCGAATCATTGAATATGTTTAACTATAACAGTTGCGGTATGAGGAAGACATGAATGAGAAAAGTGATTGATTAAATGGTCTATGTTGTTTTTCTCACTAATTTGTTTTTCCCTTATTTACATCCTTCATTTTTAGAAGAGAATTAAGTAGATGTTTCATTTGATTTTATGTGTTATTATTGGGCTAGGGCCATATGATATTTTATGTAATTTTCTTATAAAGAATGCTTTTATTTTTTTCCTTCTTTCCACCGTCACTCTGAATATTTGGATGTATTGAATGATATGTGTTTCAATTCTACAAAATTATCATAAAAAATACGTGTTTTAGTTCCAAACTTTATGTCTCAGTGGTAACAGCTAATCAAACTTTTGCTAGCTTCAAGAATAATTGTACTATTATTTTTTAATTCAACCATATCTGACATAATTTGCATTTTCACTATAACAAAAAATTTAGGTAGATATTTATCAGTTTAGATGTATTCTATTCTTTAAGGCGGAAGCTGGGTATGGGGATAACTTTTTTCATTGCGACAGACCGTAAGGTCTTTCGAAAGCAGCGTGCTAGATTGTGATGACCAAGCTCATTACCTTGAGATTGTCATGTTTGTCGTGAGGTGGACAATGTGACCATAGCGGCGAAGAGAGTGTTAACATGGATAGGTCTTTTGGAGTGTGCGAGAATTTTCTTTTCTCCCGTTATAATGCACGGGCATATGTGCTAGTAAAATTTAAGTTTAGAAGAAATTAGGGTTACAGCTTGTGTGCCGCCGCAGGCATCTCTGACGATCTGCAATCCGAGGACGCATCAATTTTTCTGCTATAGCGCCCGATGCAATACATCGAGACGGGCAGGAGTTGTCCGTACGTGCGTAGATCACCAAAAAATGCAGCCATGTGTTACAAAATCGATGCTACTCCCTGTTTCAAGTATCGAGGAGATATTAACAGGCTACATGGTTGTTTGCATCAAACCTAAATATTACTAGTCTATACCAATATAAAAAAAACCAAGGAGGCAGATCCATTAATCTCGGCCATCAAATTATGTCAATCCAACAATCTAGATTGCTTCAATGTCGAGCGCTCAATACGTTTAGCGTGTAGTTAATTTCATGCGAAATATAATGCTAATCACATAATAACACATAAATAATATCCTACTAAATATCCGCATGCACTTAATATATTTCCAAATTAACGTGCATTGCACGTATATCCATAAAAAACGTGCATTGCACGTACACATTGACTAGTACTACTAGTACTAGATCCCATACGAAGCCTCAAGTTTGTTCAAGCGAAAGGTGCTAGTCTTGGCATGATTCCTCACCTAAGGAACAAAGGCAAGTGGCCGGTCGAACTGGGGCAGATATGATTCAAACTCGGATAGCTACGAGAGAAAATCCAGCCTATCCCTTGGACGTACTCAGAGGAGAAAGAAATAAAAAAAATACAGAAATGGGTCACGAGCCCACGACCTGGCGAACACGGATCGAGGATGATCAAAATGACAAATGACCCGGATGATCACGGGGACACAGGGCTTGATTCCGACTCTGCGGCCTCCCGCCTCATCGCCGCAGGCTTGCCGGGGCGCCTCCATCCGCCGCAAGCCGGTGTCTCCACCGCCGCACCACCGTGAGCCGCCTTCGCTGCACGCCGCCTCCAAATCTGCTGTTCTGAGCCGTCGCCTTCGCTGCGCGCCGCCGCCGCCTTGAGCCGTTGTTCCGAGCCACCGCCGTGAGCCTCCACGAGCCGCCCCTGCAAATGCGTCCAATCATCGTTGATGGCAGGTACACGGTTGGAAGGGTGTGTTAGTGTTTCTACAAGGCAAAAGGCCCTTTCATTGATACTGAGAAAAGTCAAACGTTGGAAAAGGACAAAGCTCCATCAGAATCGCCAATGCTACATCAGCGTGTCCTGAAGACAAAATACGAAGTCTAGCTTCTGTTGGTGAAGATTGGGAGAAAAAGTGAAATACATGGATGTTTCTATTGACATTCTTCCGTTTAAACATGGAGCTCCTGAGTATCTGGAGGTAGCAAGATGTATGGAAGCTCTCAGTTGGGTAGTTCTGGCGCACAGTTATCTTTTGAAGGCACAGATGGATTCCACCCCTTTCTCAATGAGAACATGAACGGGGGAGCAGCATGGCTGATTAGCGCGATAAATGGCTGTTGCGGTTTAGCCAAGCCGACGTCTCCTCCGCTGCCATGGCCTTGACCCGGAGCCGCGCCTCGAGCTGTCCCTCTGCTGCTACTCCACGAAACACCTGACCTCCAAAGTTGATGTAGGGTGGAACCCTAGATGGTCGATCTTTCACGAAAGGAGTGGATTCCGTGAAGAATCACGAGGAACACGAGGGGAAAACACAAAGGGGAACACAAGAGAAACACTCAAACCAATAAGAACGATCACACATATGCTAGATTCAAGTACACATAGAGATCACACGACCCAAAGTCAACAAGGGATGATACAAAGGGTAACCGGTTCTTCTCCGAAAGGAGGTCTTGATGGGGGCCACCCTAGAGGGGGTCCTGAATCCAACGTGGATCTTCTCCTAAGAGGAGCCGCGGTCTCTCTCAAGGAGTAGATCTGTATGGATGAGCGAGGCTCTATCTCACAAATGAGCTATCACAACGCTGACCCTAACTAGGAGGAGGAGAGGGTCTATTTATAGTCTTAGTGCAAATGGGGGCGAAGTGAAGGGGTACATGGGCCTCGGGCCCAGAACTGTGTGCAGATAGGTACCGGACGTCCGGTGGGTGACGGTCGTCCGGTGGCTCATGGGCGTCCGGACGTCCGGTAGCTTCCGGACTCCCGCTGGTTCTGGCTCGGTTGAGGTAGCACCGGATTTCCGGAGGTGGCCGGTCGTCCGGTGGCGTCGGACATCCGCTGGGTTGGCTCGGGTGCGGTGTCGCCGATCGTCCGGTCCTGGCCGGACGTTCGCTCGCTGTAGCTCGGCTGGGGCTTCAGGTTCCGGACGTCCGGTCCCGACCGGTCGTCCGGTGGTTGTAGCTTCATAGGCAGCCCTTCTTCTTGACTTTGGCACTTGGTGTCCTCGCCGTCTTGTCCGTTGGATGTAGCTGCTCCGTGGCTCTCTCCCAAGTACTTGATCACACATAGTGTTTCCGCTTGAGGTAGTAGCCATGTCTCATGTATAGAAAGTGGTAGTTCGAAGAGGAGCGAGTTCACCTTAACCTCGATAGCCTTTGCTCGTGCTCTTGTCATTGGTCCAAGTGGTGTCGCAGGAGACATAGGTAGGTCCATGTGGATGACCTTGGGATGCTCCGCATCATCTCCCCCCTTGGGAAAGATCCAACCTTGGATCGAATTCTTCATCACCATGGTAGAGCGAGAGATCCTTGATGTTGAAGACGTCGCTCACGTTGTACTTGTCGCGCGGGAGGTCGATCTTGTAAGCATTGTTGTTGTAGCGTGCAAGCACCTTGAAGGGTCCATCCACCCGTGGTAGGAGTTTGGACTTGTGTTCATTGGGAAATCGGTCCTTGCGAAGGTGTAGCCACACAAGATCTCCAATGTTGAATACCATGGGGTGCTTGTTGATGTTGAGCTTGGTTGCGAGTCGTTGTACTTGGCGCTCGATGGTGTGCCTTGTGTCTTCATGTACCTTCTTGAGATAGTTCACTCGGGCACTCACGTCCATATTGCTGCGCTCTTGTAGTGGTAGAGGAAGAATGTCCAATGAGGACAATGGGTTGAATCTGTAGATGACCTCGAAGGGGGACTTGTCGGTAGTCGGATGTCTTGCGCGGTTGTAGGCGTACTTGGCGATTGGTAGGCACTCTTCCCATTCCTTGATGTTCCTCTTGATCAACACGCGTAGTAGAGTGGAGAGCGTTTGGTTCTTCACTTCCATTTGGCTGTCGGTTTGTGGATGGTATGCCATGGAGAATAGAAGTTTGATTCCGAGCTTGGCGCATAGGGTCTTCCAAAAGTAACTCAAGAACTTGACGCCGCGGTCCGAGACAATCGTCTTTGGCACTCCATGTAGGCATAATATTTCCCTACAAAAGAGATTGGCAACATGTGAAGCATTGTCTATCTTGTTGCAAGGGATGAAATGTGCCATTTTGAGAATCGATCCACAACAACAAACATGAAATCCTTTCCATTTCTAGTTCTAGGCAAACCAAGCACAAAATCCATGCTAATATCTTCCCATGGGTGATATGGAATTGGAAGGGGTGTATATAGACCATGAGATTGAGCTTTGGACTTAGCTTTGCGACATGCTGAACATCGGTTGGTGAAGTGGTTGACGTCGCGGAACATCTTAGGCCAATAATAGTTCTTGGAGAGCGTAGCAAAGGTCTTGTCATGTCCAAAGTGTCCCATTAATGCTCCTCCATGAGATTCTTGCAAAAGCAACAAACGAAGAGAAGACCCGGGGATGCATAGTTTGTTAGCTCTCATAAGATAACCATCTTTGATGTAATAACGTTCCCAAGATGTATGCGTCAAACATTTGGCATAAGGAATAGCAAAAGTAGGATCATGCGCATACAAGTCTTTTATGTGCTGAAAGCCAATGACATCTAATTCAAGTTGAGTAACAAGCATGCATATGCGGGAAAGAGCGTCCGCCACAACATTTTCCTTACCTTTAATGTACTTGATGATATAAGGAAATGACTCAATGAATTCACTCCACTTAGCATGATGCTTGTTCAATTTAGTTTGACCCTTAAGGTATTTAAGCGTTTCATGATCCGTATGAATGACAAATTCATGAGGGCGAAGATAATGTTCCCATTCATGCAAAACTCGCACTAAAGCATATAGCTCTTTGTCATAGATAGGGTAACTGAGTTGCCCTCCGGAAAATTTCTCACTAAAGTAAGCTATGGGGCTCTTCTCTCGCGTTAACACACCTCCTATGCCATTACCACTAGCATCGCAATGAATCTCAAAGAGTTTGTCAAAGTTGGGTAATGCAAGCACGGGAGCATGAGTAAGCAAATTCTTAAGCTCATTGAATGCGGTATCTTGGGATGGTCTCCAAACAAAAGGTGCATTCTTCTTACTCAAAGCATGCAAAGGTGAAGCGATGGCGCTAAAATCCTTCACAAATCTACGGTAGAAACCGGCTAAACCAAGGAAGCTACACACTTGTTGCAGGTTGGTTGGTTGAGGCCAATTCTTAATAGCATTGATCTTAGATTCATCAACATGAACACCCTTAGAAGACACAACGAAACCCAAGAAAACAAGCTTGTCAACACCGAAAAGGCATTTGTTCGTATTAGCAAAAAGGTGCTCTTTTCTAAGAGTTTGTAGAACGGTCCTAAGGTGTGTGACTTGATATTTGAGAGATTTTCTAAACACAAGAATATCATCAAAGTAGACCACAACAAACACACCAGTATAAGGTCGAAAAACAAAATGCATGATTCACATGAAAGTGTCGGGTGCTTCGGATAAACCCATTGGCATAACAAGCCATTCATATAAGCCAAATTTGGTCTGAAATGCAGTTTTCCATTCATCACCTTCTTGGATGCGTATTTGATAGTAGCCACTCTTAAGATCAATCTTAGAGAAAATTGTGGCTCCGCTAAGCTCATCAAGCATATCATCTAGGCGTGGAATAGGGTAACGTTAATGCACGGTAATATCATTGATTGGACGACAATCGGAACACATGCAATATGTACCATCTTTCTTGGGAACAAGGATTACCGGGATGGCACAAGGGCTCAAGCTTTCTCAAACATGGCCATTGTTGATTAGTTGTTGTACTTGCCGTTGGATCTCCTTAGTTTCCTTGGGGTTGACGCGGTAGGGAGCCTTGTTAGGAATTGGAGCTCTGGGGATGAGGTCGATTTGGTGCTCGATGCCTTGTAGAGGAGGTAGACCCGGAGGTAGCTTGTCGGGGAAAACATCTTGGAATTCCTACAAAAGAGAAGACAATACTAAAGGTAGATTGTGAGAGGTGTTAGCTTTTGGTGCCTCGTCCTTGCACAAAAGGACATAGTGCATGACACTAGATGGGTTCTCACACACTTCTCTTATCTCACTTTTGGTGGCAAATAGGACTAAGTTCTTCTTGTTGCTCATCGCGAAGGCACTCGATTTGGGCTTGTGGCGCTCACTCTCTTTTTGGTGGTTTGCTCTCTCACTATTCTCTCCATGATGGGTGGCTTGCTTGTCGGTGATCACTTGGCTTGGAGACATAGGGCGAAGTACGTACTCCTTTCCTTTCATCTTGAAGATATAGTGATTCGTATGACCGTTGTGGATGACACCTCGATCAAATTTCCATGGTCATCCAAGAAGAAGGTGGCAAACGGTCATTGGAACGACATCACACTCAAAAGTGTCTTCGTAAGCTCCAATTTTGAAGGAGACTTGCACCCTATGCTCGACTTGGATAGTGCCGGAGTCGCTAAGCCATTGAACTTTGTAGGGATGTGGGTGCTTCATCTTGGCTAATTGGAGCTTGGAGCATAGTTCTTCACTTCCTAAGTTATGGCAACTCCCTCCATCGATGATGAAGTTGACGGACCTTCCATTGATGCCGACCTTGGTATGAAAGATATGGCATTTTTGGTCTTCTTCTTGTTGATGTTGAAGAGTCAAGACCTCGGAGACAACAAGAGCGGGGCTTGAATCTTCGTCACAAAAGACTTGTTCTTCTTCATCTTCGTTCACTTGCCGGTGCATTTTCACTTGCTCAAGTGCTTCCATTTCTCCTTCACTCATGGAGTCGTATGTACCATCGTTGTTGAGGATCATGGTTCGCTTGTTGGTACACTTAGAGGACTTGTGGCCTCGGCCACCGCATGTAAAGCATTTGAAAGAACTTGTCTTGATGGTCTCATCGGTTGGGGTAGAGGATGATGAAGCTCTTGCCTTGAAGTTACTTGTAGTAGGATGATGACTTGAGGTTGTCAAAGTTTTCTTGTAACTCGACTTGTCGACGTTGCTCGTAGATGGCTTGGTAGAGGTAGAAGGCGTTGGAGTCGTTGAAGCTTGGGTGTTGGAGAAGCCGTAGGACTTGGATGAGAACTTGGCATACTTGAAGTCATCTTGCACTTGACGTTCCGCTTTGGTAGCTTGATGCACTAACTCGATGAGGTTCGAGTATGGTTGGAAGTCGGCGATCTTCTTGACAGGATGATTGAGTCCATTCAAGAAACGTGCCATAGTTTGCTCATCATCTTTCGTGACATTAGCTCGTATCATGGCAATCTCCATTTCCTTGTAGTATTCTTCAACGCTCTTGGTTCCTTGCTTGAGGAGTTGGAGTTTCTTGAAGAGGTCGCGTTTGTAGTAGGTTGGCATGAAGCGTGCTCTCATGACATCCTTCATTTGTTCCCAAGTAGTGATGGGTGGTTCACCTATTGTCGCTCAGCGCTCAATGACTTGTTCCCACCAAATGATGATGTAGTCTTGGAACTCAAGGGATGCCATCGCGATCTTCTTCTCTTCCTCATAGTTGTGCAAGTGGAAGATTTTGTCAACCTTCAATGCCCGTGATAGGTACTCTTCGGGATCATTGCTTCCACTGAACTTGGGCATGGTGAACTTAAGCTTGCCGTATCTTTGCTCTTCATTGTGTTTGGGTCGGGGATGATGACGTCCTTGACGAGGAGGATCGTCTCTCTCAACTTGCTCTTGCCGTGGAGGATTTCCATTGTCTCCTTATTCTTGGTGAACTTGGGGTTCTTGAGGAGGAGGTCATGGAACTTGATGATGCACTCGTGCTTGATAGTTCCTCCCTTGAACTTCTTCGTGAAACGCTTCTTGATGCTCATGATTTTGCCAGTTGCGCGTGGCTACGGCTCAACTTGAATCTCGGAGGGCTTGTTACGCCTCAAGTGCTTGAGCTTGTCGCAATTGTTGTTCTTGACGTTGTGCTTCAGCATCTTGTGCATCTTGATGTTGTCTCACTCGTTCTTCCTCTTCTTGATGGCGTTGGTGTTGCCGTTCTCGTGCTTGCACGAAAGTAGCTTGGTTTTGACAATGTCGTTGTTCTAGAGAGTTGTTGTTGTGTAGAGGGTTGCAGTTTTCTTGACAATCTTGTTGCACGGCACGTCGAAGAGTATTCGATGTCAGTGTACTTGAGTCGGAGATGGTGTAGTCGGAGTGTCTACTTGAGCGGCTCCATCTTGAGGAGGACGAAGTGGAAGAAGTGCGGTTGAGCAACAAAGCACGAATCTCGTACATTCTTGCTCCATTCTCTTGCTTGTGGTCATCGAGCTTGTTGTCAAAATAGTCTCTTGTACGTTGCTCGGAGAGTCGCAAGTCGGTGGTGAGGTTGTCGATGTGTTCGCTCATTGCTTGTTGCTCTTGATTCAAAGCACGTTGTGCACCAAAGAGGTGGCTCTTTGTGATGTAGGAGGTCATGTCGTCGTCTTGCTCGATGATGAGTGGGTTGGTAGAAGTACTTGGCCTATCCATCATTCCAAACAAATATGTGAGTGGGAGAAAGAGAATAACTTATACCAAGTGTACTTTGACCGATGTTGAAGATGGATCAATGATCACTCAAAATGTGGAACAAGGAAATAACACAATTGGTACCAATTCTTGTCGGTTTCTCGCACCTACACAAGTAAAAGCTTATAGTGGAGCTCGGTTAGGATGGTGGAACAAAATTTGATGCAATTGTTAGCGAGGTTCAATAATGTTGGAAAAGATTCACAAATGTGCAAATGCAACAAGTAGACCAATAGCAAAATATGGTACACGGGAACTCACACGCGGAGAGATAAAAGGGGTCGTGCAACCAAGGGATGAGCTAAAATGTGGAATCCACGAAAATGCTCTTGTTGCACAACACTAGAGAGACGCTAGCACGATTGCACAATAGGCGGATATGAAGACTTGTGCACAATCTACTAAGAAAAAATGCAACGACTTCTATCCCAAGTATGCTCTATGTATGATGTTCCAATGATATGATCCAAGATGATCTAGTATGACAATCTTAATGTAGTATGATGCTATGGTTCTTGCTTAAAAGCTCTTTGCTTATCTTTCCTTTTGCTTAAAAGCTTGTTTGGCTCTTTCTCTTTTGAGCTCTTTTATCATGCTATGCTTCACGAACCAAGATAGCAATTGTGTATGTGATGACAACTTTGTGACACAAGAGATGATACCAAGATATGCACCAATGTTATGGCATATATGCTATGGGAAGTATGACCACTAATGTGCACAAGTGACGTTGCCGACAATACTCAAAGACTAGTCTCGATGGGTAAGATACGTAAAATTGGGCTATGATGGCTATCAATGCAATGTCAAGATTGATATAATGATGATGTATCACGCTACCAAGATGGTGTTACCGTTCTTGCTTACGGTATGGTGTCAAAATGGTGGCGTGGTTGTTGTCGATGACGAAATTCGTGGCGAAGATGAGCGGCAGTGATGTTGATGTCGAACCATCCCTAAGTAGCCGAAACACGTTAGTAAACGGGAACCACAACTCAAATTCTCAAAGCAAAATGTGGCAAAAATTGTGTCTGAGTGCGAAGCAAGTAAGAAATGGTGGTTGCAGAAAGCGATTGGAATTTGGGTGCGTATGCAGAAGTGGAAGTGGAGGTGGTGAACGAACTGAATTTTTTCAGGTTCGTTAGGGAACGTCAGGCGTCTGGTGGTGGAGCGGTCGACCGGTCGGCACACGTTCGGTGGCTGGCGGATGTCCGGTGCCTGGGCAGCTTCGGGCATAGGATGTACAACTAGGGTTCGTGGAGGATGTGCCGAAAATGGTCAAATTCGATCGATTTTGTGGATGGGAATGTTGGAGATGATGGGGGAAAGCTAGATCCACTCGTGGCAAAGCAAATCCGTGGATCAGACCCAACAAAACTTCATCACAAAAAAAATTTGGGGCTATTTTTGTGGGGAATTTTAGAATTTAGGACAAAATCAACAAAATAAGGCTAGAAGACACAGCGGGGAGGCTCTGAAATCGTGATCAATGTGGCTATGATACCAAGATGATGTAGGGTGGAACCCTAGATGGCCGATCTTTCATGAAAGGAGCGGATCCCACGAAGAATCACGAGGAACACGAGCTTAAAACACAAAGGGGAACACAAGAGAAACACTCAAACCAACAAGAACGATCACACATATGCTAGATTCAAGTACACATAGAGATCACACGATCCAAAGTCAACAAGCGACGATACAAAGGGTAACAGGTTCTTCTCCAAAAGGAGGTCTTGATGGGGGCCACCCTAGAGGGGGTCTTGAATCCAACGTGGATCTTCTCCTAAGAGGAGCCGCGGTCTCTCTCAAGGAGTAGATCTGTATGGATGAGCGAGGCTCTATCTCACAAATGTGCTATCACAACGCTGACCCTAACTAGGAGGAGGAGAGGGTCTATTTATAGTCTTAGTGCAAATGGGGGAGAAGTGAAGGGGTACATGGGCCTTGGGACCAGAACTGTGTGCAGATAGGTACCGGACGTCCGGTGGCTCATGGGCGTCCGGACGTCCGGTAGCTTCCGGACTCCCGCTGGTTCTGGCTCGGTTGAGGTAGCACCGGATTTCCGGAGGTGGCCGGTCATCCGGTGGCGTCGGACATCCGCTGGGTTGGCTCGGGTGCAGTGTCACCGGTCGTCCGGTCCTCGCCGGACGTTCGCTCGCTGTAGCTTGGCTGGGGCTTCAGGTTCTGGACGTTCGGTCCCGACCGGTCGTCCGGTGGTTGTAGCTTCATAGGCAGCCCTTCTTCTTGACTTTGGAACTTGGTGTCCTCGCCGTCTTGTCCGTTGGATGTAGCTGCTCCGTGGCTCTCCTCCAAGTACCTGATCACACATAGTGTTTCCGCTTGAGGTAGTAGCCATGTCTCATGTATAGAAAGTGGTAGTTCGAAGAGGAGTGAGTTCACCTTATCCTCGATAGCCTTTGCTCGTGCTCTTGTCATTGGTCCAAGTGGTGTCATAGGAGACGTAGGTAGGTCCATGGGGATGACCTTGGGATGCTCCGCATCATGTCCCCCCTTGGGAAAGATCCGACCTCGGATCGAATTCTTCATCACCATGGTAGAGCGAGAGATCCTTGACATTGAAGACGTCGCTCATGTTGTACTTGTTGCGCGGGAGGTCGATCTTGTAAGCATTGTTGTTGTAGCGTGCAAGCACCTTGAAGGGTCCATCCGCTCGTGGTAGGAGTTTGGACTTGTGTTCGTTGGGAAATTGGTCCTTGCGAAGGTGTAGCCACACAAGATCTCCAATGTTGAATACCATGGGGTGCTTGTTGATGTTGAGCTTGGTCGCGAGTCGTTGTACTTGGCGCTCGATGGTGTGCCTTGTGTCTTCATGTATCTTCTTGAGATAGTTCACTCGGGCACTCGCGTCCATATTGATGCGCTCTTGTAGTGGTAGAGGAAGAATGTCCAATGGGGACAATGGGTTGAATCTGTAGATGACCTCGAAGGGGGACTTGCTGGTAGTCGAATGTCTTGCGCGGTTGTAGGCGTACTCGGCGATTGGTAGGCACTCTTCCCACTCCTTGATGTTCCTCTTGATCAACACACGTAGTAGAGTGGAGAGTGTTTGGTTCTTCACTTCCATTTGGCTGTCGGTTTGTGGATGGTATGCCATGGAGAATAGAAGCTTGATTCCGAGCTTGGCGCATAGGGTCTTCCAAAAGTAACTCAAGAACTTGACGCTGCGGTCCGAGACAATCATCTTTGGCACTCCATGTAGGCATAATATTTCCCTACAAAAGAGATTGGCAACATGTGAAGCATCGTCTATCTTGTTGCAAGGGATGAAATGTGCCATTTTGAGAATCGATCCACAACAACAAACATGAAATCCTTTCCATTTCTAGTTCTAGGCAAACCAAGCACAAAATCCATGCTAATATCTTCCCATGGGTGATATGGAATTGGAAGGGGTGTATATAGACCATGAGATTGAGCTTTGGACTTAGCTTTGCGACATGCTGAACATCGGTTGGTGAAGCGGTTGACGTCGTGGAACATCTTGGGCCAATAATAGTTCTTGGAGAGCGTAGCAAATGTCTTGTCGCGTCCAAAGTGTCCCATTAGTGCTCCTCCATGAGATTCTTGCAAAAGCAACAAACGAAGAGAAGACTCGGGGATGCATAGTTTGTTAGCTCTCATAAGATAACCATCTTTGATGTAATAACGTTCCCAAGATGTATGCGTCAAACATTTTGCATAAGGAATAGCAAAAGTAGGATCATGTGCATACAAGTCTTTTATGTGCTGAAAGCCAATGACATCTAATTCAAGTTGAGTAACAAGCATGCATATGCGGGAAATAGCGTCCGCCACAACATTTTCCTTACCTTTAATGTACTTGATGATATAAGGAAATGACTCAATGAATTCACTCCACTTAGCATGATGCTTGTTCAATTTAGTTTGACCCTTAAGGTATTTAAGCGTTTCATGATCGGTATGAATGACAAATCCATGAGGGCGAAGATAATATTCCCATTCATGTAAAACTCGCACTAAAGCATATATCTCTTTGTCATAGATAGGGTAACTGAGTTGCGCTCCGGAAAGTTTCTCACTAAAGTAAGCTATGGGGCTCTTCTCTTGCATTAACACACCTCCTATGCCATTACCACTAGCATCGCAATGAATCTCAAAGAGTTTGTCAAAGTTGGGTTGTAACTCCCTCGATGCGGCTATATCTCCTACGTGTCGGAGCACGACTTAGAGGCATAACCGCATTGAAAGCAATGTCGCAAGTAAGGTAATCTTCAGAACAACCCATGTAAATAGATAATAAGGGGAAAGGTACATAGTTGTCTTACACTCGCCATGTCACACAAAGTACATAAATAGCATTACATCATCCAATACACTCATGGTCCGACTACGGTAGCAAAATAAAAGATCAACCCCAACATGCGACACGGTCCAGATCGCCCCAACTGGGCACCACTACTGATCATCAGGGAAAGACACATAGTAACGGCGCGAGTCTTTGTCGAACTCCCACTTGAGCTCAAGCGCATCATCTGGAACGGAGTCATCGGGTCCTGCATCTGGTTTGGAAGTAATCTGTGAGCCGCGGGGACTCAGCAATCTCGCACCCTCGCGATCGAGACTATTTAAGCTTATAGGTAAGGCAAGGTAATATGTGGAGCTGCAGCAAGCGACTAGCATATATGGTGGCTAACCTGTTCGCAAAAGAGAGCGAGAAGAGAAGGCAAAGCACGAACGAAGAACTATAGAACAACCTACGGCAAACATAACTCCAACACCGTGTTCACTTCCCGGACTCCGCCGAGAAGAGACCATCACGGTTACACACGCAGTTGATTCATTTTAATTAAGTTAATATTCAAGTTATCTACAACCGGACATTAACAAATTCCCATCTGCCCATAACCGTGGGCACGGCTTTCGAAAGTTCAAATCCCTGCAGGGGAGTCCCAACTTAGCCCATGACAAGCTCTCATGGTCAATGAAGGATATACCTTCTCCCGAGACATTCCGATCAGACTCGGTATCCCGGTTCTACAAGACAACTTCGACAAGTTAAAACAAATCCAGCAACACCGCCCGAATGTGCCGACAAATCCCGATAGGAGCTGCACATATCTCGTTCTCAGGGCATACTCAGATGAGCGCTCCATACAACTAAAACCAAACCTCGAGTTTCCCCGAGGGGGCGCTCCATAGGACTCTAGTTTGGACCAACACTCAGAGGAGCACTGGCCCGGGGGGGTTTAAATAAGATGACCCTTGGGCTCCGGAAACCCAAGGGAAAAATAGGCTAGGTGGCAAATGGTAAAACCAAGGTTGGGCATTGCTGGAGGAGTTTTATTCAAGGCGAAATGTCAAGGGGTTCCCATTATCACCCAACCGCGTAAGCAACGCAAAATCCGGGAACATAACACCGATATGACGGAAACTAGGGCGGCAAGAGTGGAACAAAACACTAGGAAAAAGGCCGAGCCTTCCACCCTTTAACAAGTATATAGATGCATTAAGATAACAAGATAATATAATGATATCCCAACAAGTAAACAATGTTCCAACAAGGAACGATCTCCAATCTTCACCTTCAACTAGCAATGCTATAAGAGCGGCTGAGCAAAGCGGTGACATAGCCAATCAACGGTTTGCTAGGACGTGGTGGGTTAGAGGTTTGACATGGCAATTTGGGAGGCATGATAAGCAAGTGGTAGGCATCGTAGCATAGGCATAGCAAAAGAGCGAGCATCTAGCAAGCAAAGATAGAAGTGATTTCGAGGGTATGATCATCTTGCCTGCAAAGTTGTCAGGGTTGATTGGATCCTCGAAAGCAAACTCAGCGGGCTCCTCGTTAGCGAACTCATCTCCCGGCTCTACCCAAATAAGACAAACAAGCACAAGGAACACAATCAACCACGTGCAAAGCTCAAACAACATGATGCAAACATGGTATGCTATGCGGGATGCGATATGTGATGCATATGCAAGATTTGACAAGGAATGATTGAACCTGGCCTAAACTTGGAAATCCAAGTGTGCCAATAGAAAGGTGAGGTGATTTCGGTTGAAATCGATATAAAGAACATCGGAATCGGATGCACGGTTTGGAAATGGCAAGCGAAACAAATATGGCACCGGTCTGCGATAAACAGCAAGTAGCCATCTAAATGCATCAAGATAATTAAGCTACATCACTCAAACATGGCAACAAAATACATGGCAGGGATCCACACATAATGCTTGACAAAAGATGAACACTGAGCTACGGCCAATTCATTCATTAACAGGTTCAAACAAGCATGGCAAAAGTGCAATTAATAAACAGGTTTCAGACTTAGTGAAATTAACACAAGCATGGGATTTTAGATCATGTAGCAGACTTTGGAGCATGAAAACTATATGCTACAGGAACTTAACATGGCAAAGTAAAGCATGGCATGAAGCTACTCAAAGAGCTTAACAAAAGCCCCTTAGTGACCTTGAGTCAAAAGGGATCAGAAAATACAATTGGAAGCATGTGAAGATGGCAAAAACATAATCAGATCTCAGACTTAGTGAAAAACTGGAGCATGCAAATATGTTAACGAG
Organism: Triticum aestivum; assembly: GCF_018294505.1. NCBI lineage: Eukaryota > Viridiplantae > Streptophyta > Magnoliopsida > Poales > Poaceae > Triticum > Triticum aestivum. The sequence continues at coordinate 373,455,379 of NC_057803.1, read as the reverse complement.
TAGGCATGTTTACAAGCTCGATGCACTCACTACAGAGCAAGGCATGACAATCTAAGCATACACCCATCAAGAATACACATTATATAAGCTATACATGGCAAGAACAGAGTCGGAGATGGCGGCGGTCCGGTGCGGCAACCCGGGCGGCGGAGTTTACCAGAGATGGCGGCACGGTGGCTCCGGGTGGCCGGCCTCGGGGAAGAGAGGCAGCAGGGCGCGGGCGTTCGGGCGGCGGAGGAACGGGCCGGGAGGGTCGACGATGGGCCCCGCGGGCCCTGGCGGCTGAGGCGGAGAAGCAGTCCCCCGCGGGACAGGTGGCGGTGCCGTATTGGCTGGGGCGCGGCGGCGGACTCTGTCCGGCGCGGACCGGACACGTCCGGTTGCGCGGAGGAGCGGATCTAGGGTTAGGGGGGGAGAAGACCCGTGAATTTAGGAGGGGGTTCTTTATATAGGCATAGAGGGATCTAGGAGAGTCCAAATGAGGTGCGGTTTTCGGCCACGCGATCATGATCGAATGCTCTAGATGATGGAGAGGGTTTTGGTGGGTTTTGGGCCAAATTGGAAGGGTGTTGGGCTGCAACACACACGAGGCCTTCTCGGTCCCTCGGTTAACCGTTGGAGCATCAAACGAAGTCCAAATGGTACGAAACTTGACAGGCGGTCTACCGGTAGTAAACCAAGGCCGCTTGGCAAGTCTCGGTCCAATCTGGAAATGTTTAACCCCCACACACGAAAAGAAGTAGAAAGGACCACCGGAGGAGATAGGAGCACCGGAATGCAAAACGGACAACGGGGAAAATGCTCGGATGCATGAGACGAACACGTATGCAAATGCAATGTACATGATGACATGATATGGGATGCATGACAACGACAACAACACACGGAGACAAAAACCCGAACCCGAGGAAATGAAATAACTTAGGGCCGGAAATGGCAAGAGTTGGAGTACATATAAGGTAGAACGGAGGTGATCCTCGCGTTCCCAGGTGACTTCACGGTTTGAGTTGCGCTCCGGAAAGCTTACGTGAGACTGGTTCCACCGACTGACATGCACTAGTTGCATAAGGTGGCTAGCGGGTGTGTGTCTCTCCCACTTTAGTCAGATCGAATTCGATGAAAAGGGTCCTTATGAAGGGTAAATAGAAATTGGCATATCACGTTGTGGTTTTGGCGTAGGTAAGAAACGTTCTTGCTAGAAACCTATAGCAGCCACATAAAAACTTGCAACAACAATTAGAGGACGTCTAACTTGTTTTTGCAGCATATGCCGTGTGATGTGATATGGCCAAAAGGATGTGATGAATGATATATGTGATGTATGAGATTGATCATGTTCTTGTAATAGGAATCACGACTTGCATGTCGATGAGTATGACAACTGGCAGGAGCCATAGGAGTTGTCTTAATTCATTTATGACCCGCGTGTCAACTTATACGTCATGTAATTACTTTACTTTATCGCTAACCTTTAGCCATAGTAGTAGAAGTAATAGTTGACGAGACAACTTCATGAAGACACGATGATGGAGATCATGATGATGGAGATCATGGTGTCATGCCGGCGACGACGATGATCATGGCGCCCCAAAGATGGAGATCAAAAAGGAGCAAAATGATGTTGGCCATATCATGTCACTATTTGATTGCATGTGATGTTTATCATGTTTTACATCTTATTTGCTTAGAACGACGATAGCATAAATAAGATGACCCCTCACAATAATTTCAAGAAAGTGTTCCCCCTAACTGTGCGCCATTGCTAAGGTCCGTTGTTCCGAAGCACCACGTGATGATCGGATGTGATAGGTTCTAACGTTCGCATACAACGGGTGTAAGCCAGATTTACACACGCAAAACACTGAGGTTGACTTGACGAGCCTAGCATGTACAGACATGGCCTCGGAACACGGAAGACCGAACGGTCGAACATGAGTCGTATAGAAGATACAATCAACATGAAGATGTTCACCGATGATGACTAGTCCGTCTCACATGATGACCGGACATGGCCTAGTTGAATCGGATCATGTATCACTTAGATGACTAGAGGGATGTCTATCTTAGTGGGAGTTCATTAAATAATTTGATTAGATGAACTTAATTATCATGAACTTAGTCTAAACTCTTTACAAATATGTCTTGTAGATCAAATGGCCCACACTAATGTTGCCCTCAACTTCAACGCGTTCCTAGAGAAAACCAAGCTGAAAGACGATGGTAGCAACTATACGGACTGGGTCCGGAACTTGAGGATCATCCTCATAGCTGCCAAGAAAGCATATGTCCTTGAAGCACCTCTAGGTGAAGCACCACCCCCAGCAAACCAAGACGTTATGAACGCTTGGCAGTCCCGTGCTGATGATTACTCCCAGGTTCAGTGTGGCATGCTTTACAGCTTAGAACCGGGGCTCCAAAAGCGTTTTGAGCAACACGAAGCTTATGAGATGTTCCAAGAGCTGAAAATGGTTTTCCAAGCTCATGCCCGGGTCGAGAGATATGAAGTCTCCGACAAGTTCTACAATTGTAATATGGAGGAGAATAGTTCCGTCAGCGAGCACATACTCAAAATGTCTGGGTTGCACAACCGCTTGTCTCGGCTGGGAGTTAATCTCCCGGATGATGCAGTCGTTGACAGAATCCTTCAGTCGCTCCCACCTAGCTACAAGAGCTTTGTGATGAACTTCAATATGCAGGGGATGGAAAAGATCATTCCTGAGGTATATTCAATGCTGAAATCAGCGGAGGTGGAAATCAAAAAGGAACATCAAGTGTTGATGGTGAATAAAACCACTAAGTTCAAGAAGGGAAAGGGTAAAAAGAACTTCAAGAAGGACGGCAAAGGGGTTGCCGCGCCCGGTAAGCAAACTGCCTAGAAGAAGCCAAAGAATGGACCCAAGCTCGAGACAGAGTGTTTTTATTGCAAGGGAAGTGGTCACTAGAAGCGGAACTGCCCCAAGTACTTAGCGGACAAGAAGGCCGGCAACACCAAAGGTATATGTGATATACATGTTATTGATGTGTACCTTACCAATACTCGTAGTAGCTCCTGGGTATTTGATATCGGTGCGGTTGCTCATATTTGTAACTCAAAACAGGAGCTGCGGAATAAGCGGAGACTGGTGAAGGACGAGGTGACGATGCGTGTCGGGAATGGTTCCAAGGTCGATGTGATCGCCGTTGGCACGCTACCTCTACATTTACCTACGAGATTAGTTTTAAACCTCAATAATTGTTATTTAGTGGCAGCTTTGAGCATGAACATTGTATCATGATCTCGTTTAATACGAGATGGCTACTCATTTAAATCCGAGAATAAAGGTTGTTCTATTTATATGAGAGATATGTTTTATGGTCATGCCCCGCTGGTCAATGGTTTATTCTTATTTAATCTCGAATGTGATGTTACACATATGCATAGTGTGAATACCAAAAGATGTAAGGTTGATAATGATAGTCCCACATACTTGTGGCACTGCCGCCTTGGTCACATTGGTGACAAACACATGAAGAAACTCCATGCAGATGGACTTTTGGAGTCTCTTGATTATGAATCATTTGACACGTGCGAGCCATGCCTCATGGGAAAAATGACCAAGACTCCATTCTCCGGAACAATGGAGCGAGCAACCAACTTATTGGAAATCATACATACTGATTTGTGCGGTCCAATGAGTGTTGAGGCTCGCGGTGGCTATCGTTATGTTCTCACCCTCACTGATGACTTGAGTAGATATGGATATGTCTACTTAATGAAACACAAGTCTGAGACCTTTGAAAAGTTCAAGGAATTTTAGAGTGAGGTTGAGAATAAACATGACAGGAAAAACAAGTTCTTGTGACCAGATCATGGGGGAGAATATTTGAGTCATGAATTTGGCACACACTTGAGTAATTGTGGAATAGTTTCACAAATCACGCCGCCCGGAACACCTCAGCGTAATGGTGTGTCCGAACATCATAATCGCACTCTATTAGATATGGTGCGATCTATGATGTCTCTTATCGATCTACTGCTGTCATTTTGGGGCTATGCTTTAGAGACTGCCGTATTCACTTTAAATAGGGCTCCGTCGAAATCCGTTGAGACGACACCGTATGAATTATGGTTTGGGAAGAAACCTAAGCTGTCGTTTCTAAAAGTTTGGGGATGCGATGCTTACGTGAAGAAACTTCAACCTGAAAAGCTCGAACCCAAATCAGAAAAATGCGTCTTCATAGGATACCCTAAAGAAACTATTGGGTATACCTTCTACCTCAGATCCGAAGGCAAGATCTTTGTTGCCAAGAATGGATCCTTTCTAGAGAAAGAGTTTCTCTCGAAAGAAGTAAGTGGGAGGAAAGTAGAACTTGATGAAGTATTGCCACTTGAACCAGAGAGTGGCGCAGCTCAGTAAAATGTTCCTGAGGTGCCTGCACCGACTAGAGAGAAAGTTAACGATGATGATCATGAAACTTCAGATCAAGTTGCTACTGAACTTCATAGGTCCACAAGGACATGTTCCGCACCAGAGTGGTACGGCAACCCTGTCCTGGAAATCATGTTGTTGGACAATGGTGAACCTTCAAACTGTGAAGAAGCAATGGCGGGCCCACATTCTGACAGATGGCTGGAAGCCATGAAATCCGAGATAGGATCCATGTATGAAAACGAAGTATGGACTTTGACTGACTTGCCCGATGATCGCGAGCCATAGAAAATAAATGGATCTTTAAGAAGAAGACAGACGCGGATGGTAATGTGACCATCTATAAGGCTCGACTTGTCGCTAAGGGTTATCGACAAGTTCAAGGGGTTGACTACGATGAGACTTTCCCACCCGTAGCAAAGCTGAAGTCCGTCCGAATCATGTTAGCAATTGCCGCATTCTATGATTATGAGATATGGCAAATGGACGTCAAAACAGCATTCCTCAATGGTTTCCTTAAGGAAGAATTGTGTATGATGCATCCGGAAGGTTTTGTCGATTCTAAGAATGCTGACAAGGTGTGCAAGCTCCAATGCTCAATCTATGGGCTAGTGCAAGCATCTCGGAGTTGGAACATTCGATTTGATGAGATGATCAAAGCATTTGGGTTTACGCAGACTTATGGAGAAGCCTGTGTTTACAAGAAAGTGAGTGGGAGCTCTGTAGCATTTCTCATATTATATGTGGATGACATACTATTGATGGGAAATGATATAGAATTCTTGGAAAGCATAAAGGCCTACGTGAACAAGTGTTTCTCAATGAAGGATCTTGGAGAAGCTACTTATATATTAGGCATCAAGATCTATAGAGATAGATCGAGATGCCTCATTGGTCTTTCACAGAGTATGTACCTTGACAACATATTGAAGAAGTTCAATATGGATCAGTCCAAGAAGGGGTTCTTGCCTGTGTTACAAGGTATGAGATTGAGCACGGCTCAATGCCCGACCACAGCAGAAGATAGAGAAAAGATGAGTGTCGTCCCCTATGCCTCGACCATAGGGTCTATTATGTATGCCATGCTGTGTACCAGACCTGATGTAAACCTTGCCGTAAGTTTGGTAGGAAGGTACCAAAGTAATCCCGGCATGGAACACTGGACAGCGGTTAAGAATATCCTGAAGTACCTGAAAAGGACTAAGGATATGTTTCTCGTTTATGGAGGTGACGAAGAGCTCGTCGTAAAGGGTTACGTCGATGCTAGCTTCGATACAGATCTAGAGGACTCCAAGTCACAAACCGGATACGTGTATATTTTGAATGGTGGGGCAGTCAGCTGTTGCTGTTGCAAGCAAAGCGTCGAGGCGGGATCTACATGTGAAGCGGAGTACATGGTAGCCTCGGAGGCAGCACAAGAAGCAATCTGGGTGAAGGAGTTCATTACCGACCTAGGAGTTATTCCCAATGCGTCGTGCCCGATGACTCTCTTCTGTGACAACACTGGAGCTATTGCCCTTGCCAAGGAGCCCAGGTTTCACAGGAAGACCAGGCATATCAAGCGTCGCTTCAACTCCATTTGTGAAAATGTTCAAAATGGAGACATAGATATTTGTAAAGTGCATACAGACCTGAATGTCGCAGACCTGAACTAGCATCAACTACAAGGAGTAATCAACACTACTAGCAACCCACAGGTACCAATCTGAGATTTTGAGACAAAGATCAGATACAAGAGATGAACTAGGGTTTGAGAGGAGATGGTGCTGGTGAAGATGTTGATGGAGATTGACCCCCTCCCGATGAGAGGATCGATGGTGATGACGATGGTGACGATTTCCCCCTCCCGGAGGGATGTTTCCCCGGTAGAACAGCTCCGCCGGAGCCCTAGATTGGTTCCGCCAAGGTTCCGCCTCGAGACAGCGGCGCTTCGTCCCAAAAACTTTCTTCTGATTTTTTCAGGGCAAAAGACACCTTATACTAGAAGATGGGCATCATGGGGCCTCTAGGTGGCCCACGAGGCAAGGGGCACTCCCAAGGGGATAGGGCGCGCCCTCCACCCTTGTGGACGGTGGGTGGCCCCCCTATGGTGCTTTCTTTACCCAATATTTTTAATATATTCCAAAACTAACTTTAGTGGAGTTTCAGGACTTTTGGAGTTGTGCAGAATAGGTCTCTAATATTTGCTCCTTTTCCAACCCAGAATTCCAACTGCCGGCATTCTCCCTCTTCATGTAAACCTTGTAAAATAAGAGAGAAAAGGCATAAGTATTGTGACATAATTTGTAATAACAGCCCATAATGCAATAAATATTGATATAAAAGTATGATGCGAAATGGACGTATCAACTCCCCTAAGCTTAGACTTCGCTTGTCCTCAAGCGGAAGCCGATATCGAAAAATATGCCCACATGTTTAGAGATAAAGGTGTCGATAAAATAAAATACGGACATGAGGGCATCATGATCATTCTTAGAATAGCAACATACATATAGTCATATGCTTCTTATGCTAAAGTAACAATTCATTCACAATGTAAAGTATGAATCAGAAACTTCATTGAAAAACTAGCAAACTATAATCTCAGTCATTGAAGCAATTGCAATTTATCATAACATCGGAAAGAGTCAATATAAGAGCTTTTCAGCAAGTCCACATACTCAACTATCATTTAGTCTTTCATAATTGCTAACACTCACGCAATACTTATGGGTATGAAGTTTTAATCGGACACAGAGAAAGATAGGGGCTTATAGTTTTGCCTCCCAACCTTTTACCTCAAGGGTAATGTCAACAATAATGCTTTATGAAAACCCACATCCAATTATATATATATATATATATATATATATATATATATATATATAGAGAGAGAGAGAGAGAGAGAGAGAGAGAGAAGCACTATTCCCAGTATTAGAATAAGTATTTGGATCACAAACGGCCCTATAAGGGCTGACCAAACGTTCCTGAACTCGACCCACACCCACCCAAATTTGGATCCCATCCCTGCCCCGCCCTTCCGCAGAGCCGGCGGCCTTCTTCCCCAACTGGCGGTGGCTGCCCTGACCGCAGATGTCTCCCGTCGACCCCACTAGATCCATCGCCGCCGCAACCAACCGCCACCGTCTCCAACCTACGCGACCACCCACCATCTTCTCCCGCTGCCATGGCCACCATCCAACAACGGCGGACATACTCGGCAGCTCGCAACCACGCAAGCTTCCGGGATACCGCCGCAACCACACACGGCACCGGACTCCGGGATCTCGCCGCAACCACGCACGACCCCGGACCCCGGGATCCCGCCGCAACCATGCAAGGCACAGGACTCCGGGATACCGCCGCAACCAGTCTTGCTGCCGGCATCCAAGGTCCCGCCCCACTACCCGTGCTGCCGTCCTCCAAGGTCCCGCCCCACCACCTGCGCCACCGGCCTGCGGGATTCCGCAGTCACCAGCCACATCGCTGGTCTCTCATGGCGGCACCTGTTGGAAATATGCCCTAGAGGCAATAATAAAACGGTTATTATTATATTTCCTTGTTCATGATAATTGTCTATTGTTCATGCTATAATTGTGTTATCCGGAAATCGTAATACATGTGTGAATACATAGACCATAACATGTCCCTAGTGAGCCTCTAGTTGACTAGCTCGTTGATCAATAGATGGTTACGGTTTCCTGACCATGGACATTGGATGTCATTGATAACGGGATCACATCATTAGGAGAATGATGTGATGGACAAGACCCAATCCTAAGCATAGCACAAGATCGTGTAGTTCGTCTGCTAGAGCTTTTCTGAATGTCAAGTTTCCTTAGACCATGAGATTGTGCAACTCCCGGATACAGTAGCAGTTCTTTGGGTGTACCAAACATCACAACGTAACTGGGTGGCTATAAAGGTGCACTATAGGTATCTCCGAAAGTGTCTATTGGGTTGGCATGAATCAAGACTGGGATTTGTCACTCCGTATGACGGAGAGGTATCTCTGGGCCCACTCGGTAATGCATCATCATAATGAGCTCAGTGTGACTAAGTAGTTGGTCACGGGATCATGCATTACGGCACGAGTAAAGTGACTTGCCGGTAACGAGATTGAACGAGGTATTGGGATACCGACGATCGAATCTCGGGCAAGTAATGTACCGATTGACAAAGGGAATTGTGTACGGGATTGCTTGAATCCTTGACATCGTGGTTCATCCGATGAGATCATCGTGGAACATGTGGGAGTCAACATGGGTATCCAGATCCCGGTGTTGGTTATTGGCTGGAGAGTTGTCTCGGTCATGTCTGCATGGTTCCCGAACCCGTAGGGTCTACACACTTAAGGTTCGATGACGCTAGGGTTATTAGGAAGACTTGTATGTGATTACCGAATGTTGTTCGGAGTCCTGGATGAGATCCCAGACGTCACGAGGAGTTCTGGAATGGTCCGGAGGTGAAGATTTATATGTAGGAAGTTGTCATACGGTCACCGGAAAGGTTCGGGGGCATATCGGTATTGTACCGGGGCCACCGGAGGGGTTCCGGGGGTCCACCGGGAGGGCCCACCTCTCTCGGAGGGCCTAATGGGCTGTAGAGGAAAGGGAACCAGCCCTACATGGGCTGGGCGCATCCCTCCTTGGGCCCATGCGCCTAGGGTTGGGGGGACCCTAAGGGGGGCGCCCCCTTGCTTGGGGGGCAAGTCCCCTCCCCTTGGCCGCTGCCCCCCTCTAGATCTCATCTAGAGGGGGCCGGCCCCCTTCCTCCTTCCCCTATATATAGAGGGGCAAGTGGAGGGCTACACACACCATCCAAGGCACTGCCCCTCCCCTCCCCAACACCTCTCCTCCTCCGCAAGAGCTTGGTGAAGCCCTGCCGGAGTACTGCTGCTCCACCACCACCACGCCGTCATGCTACTGTTGGAGCCCTCTTCCTCAACCTCTCCCTCCTCCTTGTTGGATCAAGGCGTGGGAGACGTCCTCGCTCCGTACATGTGTTGAACGCGGAGGTGCCGTCCGTTCGGCGTTAGGATCATCGGCGATTTGGATCACGACGAGTACGACTCCTTCATCCCTGTTCTCTTGAACGCTTCCGCTCGCGATCTACAATGGTATGTAGATGCACTCCTCTTCCCCTCGTTGCTAGATGACTCCATAGATTGATCTTGGTGATGCGTAGAAAATTTAAATTTCTGCTACAATCCCCAACAATGGCATCATGAGCTAGGTCTATGCGTAGTTCCTATGCACGAGTAGAACACAAGTTGTCGTGGGAGTCGATTCTTTCAATTTACTTGCCGTTGCTAGTCTTATCTTGATTCGGCGGCATCATGGGATGAAGCGGCCTGGACCGACCTTACACGTACGCTTACATGAGACTGGTTCCACCAACTGACATGCACTAGTTGCATAAGGTGGCTAGCGGGTGTGTGTCTCTCTCACTTTAGTCGGATCGGATTTGATGAAAAGGGTCCTTATGAAGGGTTAATATAAATTGGCATATCATGTTGTGGTTTTGGCGTAGGTAAGAAACGTTCTTGCTAGAAACCTATAGCAGCCACGTAAAAACTTGCAACAACAATTAGAGGACGTCTAACTTGTTTTTGCAGTATATGCCGTGTGATGTGATATGGCCAAAATGATGTGATGAATGATATATGTGATGTATGAGATTGATCATGTTCTTGTAATAGGAATCACGACTTGCATGTCGATGAGTATGACAACCGGTAGGAGCCATAGGAGTTGTCCTAATTCATTTATGACCCGCGTGTCAACTTATACGTCATGTAATTACTTTACTTTATCGCTAACCGTTAGCCATAGTAGTAGAAGTAATAGTTGACGAGACAACTTCATGAAGACACGATGATGGAGATCATGATGATGGAGATCGTGGTGTCATGCCGGTGACGACGATGATCATGGCGCCCCGAAGATGGAGATCAAAAAGGAGTAAAATGATATTGGCCATATCATGTCACTATTTGATTGCATGTGATGTTTATCATGTTTTACATCTTATTTGCTTAGAACGACGGTAGCATAAATAAGATGATCTCTCACAATAATTTCAAGAAAGTGTTCCCCCTAACTGTGCGCCGTTGCTAAGGTCTGTTGTTCCGAAGCACCACGTGATGATCGGGTGTGATAGGTTCTAACGTTCGCATACAACGGGTGTAAGCCAGATTTACACACGCAAAACACTTAGGTTGACTTGACGAGCCTAGCATGTACAGACATGGCCTCGGAACACGGAAGACCGAAAGATCGAACATGAGTCATATAGAAGATACGATCAACATGAAGATGTTCACCGATGATGACTAGTCCGTCACACGTGATGATCGGACATGGCCTAGTTGAATCGGATCATGTATCACTTAGATGACTAGAGGGATGTCTATCTGAGTGGGAGTTCATTAAATAATTTGATCAGATGAACTTAATTATTATGAACTTAGTCAAAAATCTTTACAAATATGTCTTGTAGATCAAATGGCCCACGCTAATGTTTTCCTCAACTTCAACGCGTTCCTAGAGAAAACCAAGCTGAAAGACGATGGTAGCAACTATACGGACTAGGTCCGGAACTTGAGGATCATCCTCATAGCTGCCAAGAAAGCATATGTCCTTGAAGCACCGCTAGGTGAAGCACCACCCCTAGCAAACCAAGACGTTATGAACGCTTGGCAGTCCCGTGCTGATGATTACTCCCTGGTTCAGTGCGGCATGCTTTATAGCTTAGAACCGGGGCTCCAGAAGCATTTTGAACAACACAGAGCATATGAGATGTTCCAAGAGCTGAAAATGGTTTTCAAAGCTCATGCCCGGGTCGAGATATGAAGTCTCCGACAAGTTCTACAGTTGTAAGATGGAGGAGAATAGTTCCGTCAGCGAGCACATACTCAAAATGTCTGGGTTGCACAACCGCTTGTCTCAGCTGGGAGTTAATCTCCCGGATGATGCGGTCGTTGACAGAATCCTTCAGTCGCTCCCACCTAGCTACAAGAGCTTTGTGATGAACTTCAATATGCAAGGGATGGAAAAGACCATTCCTGAGGTATATTCAATGCTGAAATCAGCGGAGGTGGAAATAAAAAAGGAACATCAAGTGTTGATGGTGAATAAAGCCACTAAGTTTAAGAAGGGCAAGGGTAAAAAGAACTTCAAGAAGGACGACAAAGGGGTTGCCGCGCCCCGTAAGCAAGCTACCGGAAAGAAGCCAAAGAATGGCCCCAAGCCCGAGACTGAGTATTTTTATTGCAAGGGAAGTGGTCACTAGAAGCGGAACTGCCCCAAGTACTTAGCGGCCAAGAAGGCCGGCAACACCAAAGGTATATGTGATATACATGTTATTGATGTGTACCTTACCAGTACTCGTAGTAGCTCCTGGGTATTTGATACCGGTGTGGTTGCTCATATTTGTAACTCAAAACAGGAGCTGCGGAATAAGCGAAGACTGGCGAAGGACGAGGTGACGATGCGCGTCGGGAATGGTTCCAAGGTCGATGTGATCGCCGTCGGCACGCTACCTCTACATTTACCTACGGGATTAGTTTTAAACCTCAATAATTGTTATTTAGTGGCAGCTTTGAGCATGAACATTGTATCAGGATCTCGTTTAATACGAGATGGCTACTCATTTAAATCCGAGAATAATGGTTGTTCTATTTATATGAGAGATATGTTTTATGGTCATGCCCCGCTGGTCAATGTTTTATTCTTATTTAATCTCGAACGTGATGTTACACATATTCATAGTGTGAATACCAAAAGATGTAAGGTTGATAATGATAGTCCCACATACTCGTGGCACTACCGCCTTGGTCACATTGGTGTCAAACGCATGAAGAAACTCCATGCAGATGGAATTTTGGAGTCTCTTGATTATGAATCATTTGACACGTGTGAACCATGCCTCATGGGCAAAATGACCAAGACTCCATTCTCCGGAACAATGGAGCGAGCAACCAACTTATTGGAAATCATACATACTGATGTGTGCGATCCAATGAGTGTTGAGGCTCGCGGTGGCTATCATTATGTTCTCATCCTCACTGATGACTTGAGTAGATATGGATATGTCTACTTAATGAAACACAAGTCCGAGACCTTTGAAAAGTTCAAGGAATTTCAGAGTGAGGTTGAGAATCAACGTGACAGGAAAAACAAGTTCTTGGGATCAGATCGTGGGGGAGAATATTTGAGTCACGAATTTGGCACACACTTAAGGAAATGTGGAATAGTTTCACAACTCACGTCGCCTGGAACACCTCAGCGTAATGGTGTGTCCGAACATCGTAATCGCACTCTATTATATATGGTGCGATCTATGATGTCTCTTACCGATCTACCGCTGTTATTTTGGGGCTATGCTTTAGAGACTGCCTCATTCACTTTAAATAGGGCTCCATCGAAATCCTTTGAGACGACACCGTATGAATTATGGTTTGGGAAGAAACCTAAGCTGTCGTTTCTAAAAGTTTGGGGGTGCGATGCTTACGTGAAGAAACTTCAACCTGAAAAGCTCGAACCCAAATCGGAAAAATGCGTCTTCATAGGATACCCTAAAGAAACTATTGGGTATACCTTCTACCTCAGATCCGAAGGCAAGATCTTTGTTGCCAAGAATGGATCCTTTCTAGAGAAAGAGTTTCTCTCGAAAGAAGTAAGTGGGAGGAAAGTAGAACTTGATGAAGTATTGCTACTTGAACCAGAGAGTGGCGCAGCTCAGTAAAATGTTCCTGAGGTGCCTGCACCGACTAGAGAGAAAGTTAACGATGATGATCATGAAACTTCAGATCAAGTTGCTACTGAACTTCGTAGGTCCACAAGGACACGTTCCGCACCAGAGTGGTACGACAACCCTGTCCTGGAAATCATGTTGTTGGACAATGGTGAACCTTCGAACTGTGAAGAAGCAATGGCGGGCCCACATTCTGACAGATGGCTGGAAGCCATGAAATCTGAGATAGGATCCATGTATGAAAACGAAGTATGGACTTTGACTGACTTGCCCGATGATCGGCGAGCCATAGAAAATAAAAGGATCTTTAAGAAGAAGACAGACGCGTATGGTAATGTGACCGTCTATAAGGCTCGGCTTGTCGCTAAGGGTTATCGACAAGTTCAAGGGGTTGACTACGATGAGACTTTCCCACCCGTAGTGAAGCTGAAGTCCGTCCGAATCATGTTAGCAATTGCCGCATTCTATGATTATGAGATATGGCAAATGGACGTCAAAGTGGCATTCCTCAATGGTTTCCTTAAGGAAGAATTGTGTATGATGCAGCCGGAAGGTTTTGTCGATTCTAAGAATGCTGACAAGGTGTGCAAGCTCCAACGCTCAATCTATGGGCTGGTGCAAGCATCTCGGAGTTGGAACATTCGATTTGATGAGATGATCAAAGCATTTGGGTTTACGCAGACTTATGGAGAAGCCTGTGTTTACAAGAAAGTGAGTGGGAGCTCTGTAGCATTTCTCATATTATATGTGGATGACATACTATTGATGGGAAATGATATAGAATTCTTGGAAAGCATAAAGGCCTACGTGAACAAGTGTTTTTCAATGAAGGATCTTGGAGAAGCTACTTATATATTAGGCATCAAGATCTATAGAGATAGATCGAGATGCCTCATTGGTCTTTCACAGAGTATGTACCTTGACAACATATTGAAGAAGTTCAATATGGATCAGTCCAAGAAGGGGTTCTTGCCTGTGTTACAAGGTATGAGATTGAGCACGGCTCAATGCCCGACCACAGCAGAAGATAGAGAAAAGATGAGTGTCGTCCCCTATGCCTCGGCCATAGGGTCTATTATGTATGCCATGATGTGTACCAGACCTGATGTAAACCTTGCCGTAAGTTTGGTAGGAAGGTACCAAAGTAATCCCGGCATGGAGCACTGGACAGCGGTTAAGAATATCCTGAAGTACCTGAAAAGGACTAAGGATATGTTTCTCGTTTATGGAGGTGACGAAGAGCTCATCGTAAAGGGTTACGTCGACGCTAGCTTCGATACAGATCTAGAGGACTCCAAGTCACAAACCGGATACGTGTATATTTTGAATGGTGGGGCAGTCAGCTGTTGCTGTTGCAAGCAAAGTGTCGAGGCGGGATCTACATGTGAAGCGGAGTACATGGTAGCCTCGAAGGCAGCACAAGAAGCAATCTGGGTGAAGGAGTTCATTACCGACCTAGGAGTTATTCCCAATGCGTCGTGCCCGATGACTCTCTTCTGTGACAACACTGGAGCTATTGCCCTTGCCAAGGAGCCCAGGTTTCACAGGAAGACCAGGCATATCAAGCGTCGCTTCAACTCCATTTGTGAAAATGTTCAAAATGGAGACATAGATATTTGTAAAGTGCATACAGACCTGAATGTCGCAGACCTGAACTAGCATCAACTACAAGGAGTAATCAACACTACTAGCAACCCACAGGTACCAATCTGAGATTTTGAGACAAAGATCAGATACAAGAGATGAACTAGGGTTTGAGAGGAGATGGTGCTGGTGAAGATGTTGATGGAGATTGACCCCCTCCCGATGAGAGGATCGATGGTGATGACGATGGTGACGATTTCCCCCTCCCGGAGGGATGTTTCCCCGGTAGAACAGCTCCGCCGGAGCCCTAGATTGGTTCCGCCAAGGTTCCGCCTCGAGACAGCGGCGCTTCGTCCCAAAAACTTTCTTCTGATTTTTTCAGGGCAAAAGACACCTTATACTAGAAGATGGGCATCATGGGGCCTCTAGGTGGCCCACGAGGCAAGGGGCACTCCCAAGGGGATAGGGCGCGCCCTCCACCCTTGTGGACGGTGGGTGGCCCCCCTATGGTGCTTTCTTTACCCAATATTTTTAATATATTCCAAAACTAACTTTAGTGGAGTTTCAGGACTTTTGGAGTTGTGCAGAATAGGTCTCTAATATTTGCTCCTTTTCCAACCCAGAATTCCAACTGCCGGCATTCTCCCTCTTCATGTAAACCTTGTAAAATAAGAGAGAAAAGGCATAAGTATTGTGACATAATTTGTAATAACAGCCCATAATGCAATAAATATTGATATAAAAGTATGATGCAAAATGGACGTATCAACTCCCCTAAGCTTAGACTTTGCTTGTCCTCAAGCGGAAGCCGATATCGAAAAATATGCCCACATGTTTAGAGATAAAGGTGTCGATAAAATAAAATACGGACATGAGGGCATCATGATCATTCTTAGAATAGCAACATACATATAGTCATATGATTCTTGTGCTAAAGTAACAATTCATTCACAATGTAAAGTATGAATCAGAAACTTCATTGAAAAACTAGCAAACTATAATCTCAGTCATTGAAGCAATTGCAATTTATCATAACATCGGAAAGAGTCAATATAAGAGCTTTTCAGCAAGTCCACATACTCAACTATCATTTAGTCTTTCATAATTGCTAACACTCACGCAATACTTATGGGTATGAAGTTTTAATCGGACACAGAGAAAGATAGGGGCTTATAGTTTTGCCTCCCAACCTTTTACCTCAAGGGTAATGTCAACAATAATGCTTTATGAAAACCCACATCCAATTATATATATATATATATATATATATATATATAGAGAGAGAGAGATAGAGAGAGAGAGAGAAGCACTATTCCCAGTATTAGAATAAGTATTTGGATCACAAACGGCCCTATAAGGGCTGACCAGACGTTCCTGAACTCGACCCACACCCACCCAAATTTGGATCCCATCCCTGCCCCGCCCTTCCGTAGAGCCGGCGGCCTTCTTCCCCAACTGGCGGTGGCTGCCCTGACCGCAGATGTCTCCCGTCGACCCCACTGGATCCATCGCCGCCGCAACCAACCGCCACCGTCTCCAACCTACGCGACCACCCACCATCTTCTCCCGCTGCCATGGCCACCATCCAACAACGGCGGACACGGCAGCTCGCAACCACGCAAGCCTCCGGGATACCGCCGCAACCACACACGGCATCGGACTCCGGGATCTCGCCGCAACCACGCACGACCCCGGACCCCGGGATCCCGCCGCAACCACGCAAGGCACAGGACTCCGGGATACCGCCGCAACCAGTCTTGCTGCCGGCATCCAAGGTCCCGCCCCACTACCCGTGCTGCCGTCCTCCAAGGTCCCGCCCCACCACCTGCACCACCGGCCTGCGGGATTCCGCGGTCACCAGCCACATCGCTGGTCTCTCATGGCGGCACCTGTTTGAAATATGCCCTAGAGGCAATAATAAAATGGTTATTATTATATTTCCTTGTTCATGATAATTGTCTATTGTTCATGCTATAATTGTGTTATCTGGAAATCGTAATACATGTGTGAATACATAGACCATAACATTTCCCTAGTGAGCCTCTAGTTGACTAGCTCATTGATCAATAGATGGTTACGGTTTCCTGACCATGGACATTGGATGTCATTGATAACGGGATCACATCATTAGGAGAATGATGTGATGGACAAGACCCAATCCTAAGCATAGCACAAGATCGTGTAGTTCGTCTGCTAGAGCTTTTCTGAATGTCAAGTATCATTTCCTTAGACCATGAGATTGTGCAACTCCCGAATACCGTAGCAGTGCTTTGGGTGTACCAAACGTCACAACGTAACTGAGTGGCTATAAAGGTGCACTATAGGTATCTCCAAAAGTGTCTGTTGGGTTGGCATGAATCGAGACTGGGATTTGTCACTTCGTATGACGGAGAGGTATCTCTGGGCCCACTCGGTAATGCATCATCATAATGAGCTCAGTGTGACTAAGTAGTTGGTCACGGGATCATGCATTACGGCACGAGTAAAGTGACTTGCCGGTAACGAGATTGAACGAGGTAATGGGATACCGACGATCGAATCTCGGGCAAGTAATGTACCGATTGACAAAGGGAATTATGTACGGGATTGCTTGAATCCTCGACATCGTGGTTCATCCGATGAGATCATCATGGAACATGTGGGAGTCAACATGGGTATCCAGATCCCGGTGTTGGTTATTGGCTGGAGAGTTGTCTCGGTCATGTCTGCATGGTTCCCGAACCCGTAGGGTCTACACACTTAAGGTTCGATGACGCTAGGGTTATTAGGAAGACTTGTATGTGATTACTGAATGTTGTTCGGAGTCCTGGATGAGATCCCGGACATCACGAGGAGTTCCGGAATGGTCCGGAGGTGAAGATTTATATGTAGGAAGTTGTCATACGGTCACCGGAAAGGTTCGGGGGCATATCGGTATTGTACCGGGGCCACCGGAGGGGTTCCGGGGGTCCACCGGGAGGGCCCACCTCTCTCGGAGGGCCTAATGGGCTGTAGAGGAAAGGGAACCAGCCCTACATGGGCTGGGCGCATCCCCCCTTGGGCCCATGCGCCTAGGGTTGGGGGGGGGGAATCCTAAGGGGGCGCCCCCTTGCTTGGGGGGCAAGTCCCCTCCCCTTGGCCGCCGCCCCCTCTAGATCTCATCTAGAGGGGGCCGGCCCCCTTCCTCCTTCCCCTATATATAGAGGGGCAAGTGGAGGGCTACACACACCATCCAAGGCACAGCCCCTCCCCTCCCCAACACCTCTCCTCCTCCGCAAGAGCTTGGTGAAGCCCTGCTGGAGTACTGCTGCTCCACCACCACCACGCCGTCGTGCTACTGTTGGAGCCCTCTTCCTCAACCTCTCCCTCCTCCTTGCTGGATCAAGGCGCGGGAGACGTCATCGCTCCGTACGTGTGTTGAACGCGGAGGTGCCGTCCGTTTGGCGCTAGGATCATCGGTGATTTGGATCACGACGAGTACGACTCCTTCATCCCCGTTCTCTTGAATGCTTCCACTCGCGATCTACAAGGGTATGTAGATACACTCCTCTTCCCCTCGTTGCTAGATGACTCCATAGATTGATCTTGGTGATGCGTAGAAAATTTTAAATTTCTGCTATGATCCCCAACAGCACCTGCAAAAAACAAAGCCATGAGACATGCCCCTCATTCCGCTCTGGTCATCCTTCACTACGGCATAAGCGACAAGAACTGCGGCTGGATAGAGCCACAAAACAATGGTACGCCACACAAGCAGTTCATCACCGGCGGCCACGTCGTCATCGTCGGCAACAAAAATAAAGTTTAACTGAAGTTCAGCCATCGGTGAAAGGAAGGAACAGTCTTCTTCCGGCTCAGTCATCGGTGATCCTGTTCGTGCTTCTCCTGCAGACTAAGTCGAACTTCACCAAAAACTAGAAAAAAGATGAGCACGGATGCCCGTCGATGTCTGTTGTGTTATCCTGCTGACCAAGCAATTCAATGGAGCAGGTGGTTTCGTGCATGAAACATTCAGGCCTAGTTTGATAGCATAGCTTCTCTGAAACTGTAGTATTACAAAACCTCGATATTCTGATGTGGGGGCGATGAATATTTCAGTATCTAAAAATAGCAGTTTTCCTGGCTTTTGCAAAACTACCGAGTCGTTTGCCAAATCCATTTTTTCTCAGTTTCCTCCCATTCTCACCGGTTGTTAGGTTGCATGGATAACCCTCGAGGTATCAAGCTGGACCAAACTTAGCTACACTCAAGGAGCTACATGATTTGATCAACTTGTGCTAACGGCTGCTGTACGCATGCAGCCTTTCCATTGCTGCGAACAAGTCGACATGTGCCTTTACGCTATGGAGGCCAACGCCTGTCGCTCGCACATCCAGAGTGTGAGAGGGAGCAGTGGTGCAAGGGGGCCAGGGAGGTCACGGCGCCGCTGAGCAGAGACGGGCAACAACAGACAAGAGGTGGGAGTGTTGTGTTAACTCTACAGGCTGTCTGATACAACTACAAATTGAAGAGAAATCAACGACAGAGAAGATCAGTAGGCATACAAGGGCACGTACGACCTTCCTTCCCATGTGCTTAGCTTGAATTGTTATTCATAGCTACAGCAAACATGCATGAATCACATTTGTTTGACGGCCAGAAAGATGGAGTTGAAGGACCAACGAGACACGGTCGTTTCTCAGTTTAGAAAAAAGAGGTCGGGACCTCTCTTTTTTGGTACTGTGAAAAAACCATGGTTTTCGAGATACTACAGTTTTGTAAACAAGAGTAATTTTTGATGCCAAACGCATCAACGTATTTTAAACCGCTGTTTCTAAAAATACCATGGTATTTTTCTAAAACTCCAAAAATACGGTGGTGCCAAACGCAACCTCAGTTTTGATTCTCTGTAGTTATTCCCCCTAACTCGAGGGAGCACTAACCATCCAAAAAATGTGTTCTTCTACCTTTTTCTGTTCAAAGAGTGGTGAGTAATGAGAGGTACGGTATGTATTTTTTATATGAAAAAATGTCCGTATGGCAACAAGCTGAGGAAACAAATTGAAACTATGTCCTTCTCTTGTTTGATTGTTTCTGTATTTGGCTTATGAAAAAATCGACTTGAGTCCCATCCAGAAAATTTCGAAAAGTTTAAACTGTAAAAAGTTAAAACTTCAAACTGTTATAATAAATAAATCATATTTCCCTGTTTCTAGAAAAAGAAACAAAGACGTTGTAAGAAAAAAAGGAGTTTGATGTTCACGTGCGAGGCCTTGCCACGGCGTCGTCCTGCTCCACCGCCGTCGTCGTGGAAGACGACCACCAACTGCCGCCCGCAGATCCTGGACAGGATCCCCTTGCCGGTTCTTCCGACACCCGAATGGTGGATGCAACACACACCGGTCCATAGATTTTCTCTTGCGTACATGTGTTCCTATGGGACAGAAAAGAAAGAGGTTCATCCTGGCAGACGTGTGCCATTCAATCTGTATACTAAAAAGAAGGGGAAAACATCATGTGAGCATCAGTGTGTGGGGTGTTGCTCTGTTTATCTTGTACTATTGTGCAAAAATTTCGCTTCAAATTTCTATTTGTGAAGGTCAAAATGTTGTGTTCGAGAAGGTCAAGTGTGTTATGTGTATCTCAACAAGTTCAAATAATTTAAACATGCAAACAAAAACATGGGAGATTTGCGATTTTTTAGAATTGAAGTAACAAACAAATTTAAAAAGAGCATAAACAAAATTTAAGTCTATAAAATTCACGTCAAAACACTAACAGCAAAATAATGTTCTCTTTGTTCTCGAACAAAAACCAAAATTAATAAAAAAGGAATGTAGTTTACTCTTTACAAAATCCTCAGAAATGTTTCGTTAAATCAATTGTTCTTCTTTGCTCTATACGTGTTCATTGATATTGCCAACAAGCATACTATTTTCCAAAAGGTGGTTCGATATTTATTACAAGACTAGAGTTTTTTTTCTGCTACTAGAAATAAAACCAAGAAGTCCAAATTAAAAAGATGGAGAAGTTCGATGATTATAGAAACTATGATTTTCCTCATTATTTAAGAATGGAAACGAGAAGTTCAAAATAAAGTAACGCAATAGCTGGATGCATAAAAAATGGAAAATCTGAATCTGTTGATGGGAAGAACATAAGAAGTTTAGAAAAAAAATAACATAATAGTACAAAAATAAGAGAACACTTAGAAAATGGATATTTCACCGTTTCTAACAAAAAAAATAAGAAGTTCGAATTTTGAACATGAACAGTTCAAAAAAAATCATAAAAATGGGATTATTATAATTTCTAAAAATAACGCTAGAAGTTCAAAATAAAATAACAGACATGTTCAATATTTATCACAAAACTAGGATTTTGCCGTCACTGAAAGAAATAAACCAAGTACAAATTACAAAAATAAAGAAGTTCGATATATATATATATATGTATATATATACATAAACACTATTCTGATCACGGGATTAGAATAATATTCTGATCACAACCTGACCTGCCCCACTAGTATTACGTTGAACTTCCGTGTGAACTAGGTTGAACTTCCGCCAACATTGCCCAAATGGGGCTTGCGATATACCGTTGGAAAGCTATGGACACCAATATCATGACCCAACTTCAATTTTTGGCAAAATATAAGCGGTTTAATGGCAGTTTTGAAAATCATGTTTTCTTCGCACAAAAAACATGAATCGTATTTTCGATCGCATTTCTAAACCGTTTATCGGAATGAGGCATATAATATGGCGTTGGAAAGCTGCTGCAAAACGGCTTCTTCCACATATTGAAAATTTTCTCTAATTCCCTATTGTTAAAGAGTAATTTCAAAAAACGTAAAATTTCATAAACCGAACAGCTGAGTTCATTTTTTCGATGTCATTTCTAAACGGCTAATCCAATGGAGGTATATGATACGGCATTGGAAAGCTTATGAAAATGTGCTACTTTTTCATCTTGAAAGTTTTTTTCTAATTTTGAATGGTTTTAGAGTAATTTAGAAAATGGTCCAAGTTCTACCGAGTTCGTATTTTCGAGCTAATTTTTTAACCGTGCGTCCGAATGCAGCAAATGATATGGCGTTGGAAAGCTTGAACAAATGCGAAACTTTTTGGTATGTATTGTTTCTCCCAATTCTTTATGGTTTTAAGTCAGTTTCGAAAATGGCGAAAAACGTATTTTCACCGTAATTTCTACAAACTTTATCGGAATGGGGCAAATAATATACCGCTGAAAAGCTATGGAAAATGCAAAACTTTTTCATGTTGATGGTTTTCTCTGATTCCTAGACATTTTTAAGTAATTTCGAAAATGGCGGGATCATGCGTTCTGCCTTTATCACGAAACAAATTCTTCGAAAATGCATCGCGTGAAGAACCTGAACTTCTGAGCGTGTGTGCCTGAACTTCACTCTGTTTTTCACGGGATTTTTTTGCTCTCAGCTCTCCATCCACTTCTCGTAGCTCTCCATCCAGTCACTGGAATTGAGCAAGTGATATACCGATGGAAAGATGCTGTAAACACGCTACTTTCCCGTGTTGCTCGTTTTTTCATATTCGCGATGATTTTAAAAGTTTTTCATCTCAAATTCATTCACTCTAGTAGTCGAACTTCGTGCTGTTTTCACGTAGAACTTTTGTGACGTATTTTCGTTTTTAATTTTCCCATCCATTTTCGGCAGTGTTACTCAAATGATATTTCTTTTGTACAAACCTCTCTCACAATATTTTTTTAACTTTCTCCGACAGAGGACTTGAATTTACACAAATAATATTCCTGCCGTTTTGAGGTTAATTAGAAAATGGCAAGATCATGATTTCTGCGTTCATCGCGAACGGAAATGCACTGCATGAAGTAGTAGAACTTCTGGGGCATGTCTGTTTGAACTTCACTTTGTTTTTGACGTGCTGTTTTTTGCACTGCATGAAGTAGTTGAACTTCTGGGGCATGTCTGTTTGAACTTCACTTTGTTTCACTTCATTGTATTTTTCTTATATGAAACACACACCATGTAGTATGTGAACTTCCGGTTGTTATCACGTTCAACTTCTCTCTACTTTGAGAGAGTTATTTTAAAACACAAAAAATAACATATTTTTTTATGTTTTTGGACATCTAAATACACGGTGAACCACTCTCACAAGAATTTTTCGAACTTTTCCTCATCGAGCACTTGAACTTCTAGCAACCATTTTTTCGTTTATGAGGTTGTTTGTAAAAGTGCAAAAAATGGCGTTGTGTTTTTTATTTTTTGAACGGGTAAATCCTAGGTTTTAATAAACTACGAACTTCTTTGTTGTTTCAATTTGAACTCCAACTTTTTATATTTTTGAGTAAAGAATTGTATTCGACTTTTATACGGAAAAAATCGAACATAGAAATACGAGGTGAACCTCTCTCGCAAGAATTTTTGGACTTCCCTGTACAGAGCACTTGAACATCTTTCAACAAACCTTTTATGCTTTTTTTTCTATGTTTTTATTCTCACCTGAAATGCATTCCTTGCAGTACTTGAACTTCTCGTTGTTTTCACTACGAACTTCTGTTGCAATTTTGTGTGTACGTCGAATTACACGCAATTGAAAATCGGACGCCATTTTCTTGCCATTTTAAAACATGTAATTGGAGGTCGGACGTCCCGCAATATAAAATTCTGAACCGTGCATGGAGGTGCACGTGAACTTCTTACAACAAATCTAAGTTTTTTATATACTTCAAACTTCTCTGTTATTTTAATTTCAACTTCTTAGTCATATTTTTAGAAAGGGAATATGTTTTTAAATAAGCATCAAACCTTTTTTTTGTAAATTGCACTTAATAGTTTTATTTTTCTTAGAAACGGTAATAATTTGAGTTTTCCGTATACGTCGAACTACTCCTTTATTTTAATGTGAACTTCATCATTTTTTTCTTTCGTAACAAGGAAAAATCTGAGTTTTTTATAAATATCGAACTTCTCGATTTTTGTAATTTGGACTTCTTGGTTTATTTCTTTTAGTAACGGAAAAATCCTACGTTTTGTAAAAAATATTCAACCAGTTCTTTAATTAAATTTTAACTAGAGTTTTTTTATTTAGAAATCATGAATTTTTTATGAATTTTGAACTGCTCTATTTTTAAAATTTGAACTTCTAGTTTTTTTATTTTTGAACTTCGTATTTTTCGTTCTTTAATAATAAGGAAAATATGAATTTTGTATAAACATCGAGATGCTCCTTTTTTAATTTGGACTTTTTGGGCCTTTTCAATTATTTATTTTAACAAAGAACCACCCATATTTATTTATTTGAGCTTTAGTGAAAACTCAATTCTTGTTTAGACATGTGATTTTTTTGTATCATTGTAGTTTTTTAGTTTTTCAGTAGCAATTGCAAAAGTTTTTAATATCTAGAGAGTTCAAATAGTAGCAATTGCAAAAGTTTTACAGTTTGGTTACATGTGATTTTTTTGTATCATTGTAGTTTGGAAAAACATAGACACATACATGCGAGAGAATTATGTGTGCACAAACTAGATATCAATAAACAAACTCTCTAGGGAGTAATACAGAACTCTCACGGAAGTGAGACACGAACTACTTTTGTACATAGTCTTTTTTTCTTGTATTACTCCCTAGAGAATACTACATCCGTCCTTCAGTTAACATACTTTACCTTCCCGAACACAACATTTTGACCTTTGCATAAACAAAAAATTAAAAGTCAATTATTTTTGCACAGTAATACAATACTTTTTCTATATCCATTTTTGGAGATGATATCTTCATTCACCTTTTGCTGTTGACACTGAAGAACACAACAAACAATGAGTAGGACGGGAGAGATGGACATCGGGACTTGTGTTCTACCTGAATTTCTAAAGATTTTTGAACTTGTTTGATGTTTCAAACAACCGTCGTTTCCTTTTTGTTTTTTTAAGAGACCATGCTGCAAAACTACGCCAAAAACAATCACAAAATGCATTCAGTTTTTTTGTTCCGTCACACACATGAACACCTGAAGAGCAAGATTACAAAATATAGAAAATAAATTCCATGCATTTCTTCTTTTTTTCTATTTGGGATTGCACCAAGCAAAGTACATGTGTCTGCTATGAACAAACCACCTCACCAAATCAACAAGGTTCATATGAATTTCAGATAGAGAGAGGGAGAGATGGAATGGATGGTTGTTGAATTTATATGTGCAGCCGTGAGGAAGTGCAGAGGAGCAGTCCACAGCGACGGCTGGGCGCAGTCCATGGCGACCATAGTGCCCGCGGAGGTCATCCCTAGCCCAGTCCAACCAGGATCTGTTGCTAATTGACCACCCCCACTGCCTGGATATGATGCGAGCGAGCTGAAATTTATGAAAACATAATTCTCAAGTGCCCTTGAAAGTTACGAACTCATTTTTGTTCCCTTCATGTATTACTTCCAATTTAGCTCAAAGATATATAATATTACTCTCTACTACAAAAAATCTGAACCAATCCAAGATTGGTATAAGGATAACATTTTTCTACAACAATCGAGCAAACGGGGGCATGCCTTTGAAGATCGTATCCAATCCTCCCTTCATCTCCCGATCAACTTCACCATGGAGAATGGGCAAAGGGAATTCTTTCTGGTAGCGGAATTCACCAGATCGAAGATTAGACTCACTGAGGAGTCGGTAGGTACTATCCTTCTTTCGTGTTTTGGGGGTCGTGCTTCGCTTTTCAAAGTTTGCAAGCTTCGTGATCATCTATACAAATTCTCTATTTCTTCGATCAATGTTGGATTTGCGATCTACAATGGAGGAAACATCTCTTTGCCGGAATTCAATCTTGGTTTTCTTCTGTGGGGTGCTAATGGTCCAAAGTATCGTTCTATTTTCGATCCGGATCAAGACAATTGTTGGACTTTAGTCTCAAGATCTCGAAACGGGAATTCTTTTGCTGATGCAGTCAGAGCGCAGAGATTCTACCAGCCAACTTCAGCTCCTGCTCAGCCCCAACGATCTCGCCCCGCCCAATCTTCGGTAGCAGTTACTACGGTCTTTGATCGTCTTCAATTTCCAGCGGTGGGCAATAATGAGGCAGCAAATCAGCAATTTCAAACTGGCCCAAGGTCTTCTGAGGGCTCTGGTGCGGCCCATTCTGATGGCGTGGCCCAATCCAAGCTCTTTTGTGTCCGCTGCCTGCTCTCGGGCCACAAGCGATCGGGCTGCAAAAATAAAATTCGGTGTCATAATTGCAAAAGGTCAGGCCACATTTCTAGTGTCCGTCGATCGGCCTTCCGCTCCCTCGCGTTGTCAAATAAATTAACTGCCTCAGTATCTTCTCCTGCCTCTGCTGCTCCCGTTAATGGTGCGATTCAGGGGCAACAATCGAGGCCTGCTTTTGAGCCTCCCGGTAATCAAGCTCCTTGCAGACCCTCACCAACCATTCCTCCTACCATCGAGTTGCCCCCTGCCCGTTCTTCGTTCTACCTCCGCCACCCCCACTCACAGTCAGCAGACTCTTGCAATCTTCAGAGCAAGATGGAGAGCTGGTTCCGCGCGCCATGGCCAACTTCCCGTTCGACCCGACCCCTTTTCTTCCTCCGCATCATTAGGCTGTCTAGGTGGAGGGAAGACCGGCGAGAGTCAGGGTTATTTCAAGTCCTGCTCTGCCGCGCCATGAGGACTGGGCAATTGCCACCACTGTGCCAATGCCCAACCAGCAGGTTCACTTCCCCAATGTTCGGCAGATCATCGGTGAGTTTATCACCCAAGTCAAGCATCTAGGGTTTCAAGAGATTTGTCAATGCCCTTTCGAACAAGCATATGTCAGATTGAACTCCCCTTTCGATCGTGATGCTCTGGTTTTGCAAAGCCCGCATGTCCATGGAGACGTGCACATCATCTTTCAGAGGCATAACCAGGGCCTCAACTAGAGAAACTTACCTCTTGATAGGGATATCTGGGCGCTGTTAGTTGGTTTTCCTTTTGATAAACGAGAGATGCATGAGCTGGCGGATGCAGTTAGAAGCTTTGGTAAATTACTGCTTTGGGACAGAGCCAGAAGTACCAGGGCTGCTCTCATGGTTAAGATTAGGATTGAAAATTTAAGGGATGTTCCTGTTAGTATTGTGGTTGGAGAATCTGAAGATCCAAATGCAGAGTCCTGGTCTATGCCCGTGGTTATTCTTTAACAAGATCTGCTGGGCGCTGGACCTCCAGAGGAAGACCCTGTCCCTGTTGATGGAAATCCTCATCCGCAGCCAGTTAACAATTTCTTTCACCCAAACCAACTAATTCACTTTGTTGGACCCATCCAATAGCACCAAGCTCAAGATGTCATGGGAGGGGATCCTCTAAACTTTCATCAGCAGGCAATGCAGATTCAGGCAGCTGAAGAGGAGCCTGACGATGAGGATGTTGATCTCCCTGGATGGGGGCACTGGGCAATGCCAGGTGAAGATGATGATCTCATTGATCAAGAGATTGAAGAGGGAGAGTTTGTGGAGCTGGCTGATCTGTTTCAGCCTCTGGAAGAGCAGTTGCAGGCGAATCTCCCTGATATGGACATGCAAAGTGACCTGACCCTCTCTGTGGGATCTAATGGGGTGGAGATTGACATGCAAGAGGCCAATGCTCAGCCTGTCTTGGAGGGAAATGAAATTTTAAATGTTTTGGGCCTGGCCCATTTGGATCTCCCTGACCTCAATTTGGCCCTTGGGCCTTTGCAAGTGGAGCAGCTGAACTTTTTTCAGCCCCAGAATCAACCTGAACCTGCTTTGCCTGTCACTGCTGCTCCTTTGGAGTTCTATCACATACTGCCACCAATGGATCCAGCTTTCAATGCTGGGTTGGATTTAAATCAAGTCCTACCTCATTCACCTTCCAACAATGAAGCTCAGCTGAATGTTTCTTTGGAGATTAACCAGCTGGAAGAAAACTTGTTCCCTGAAGAGGAGGATGGATCCTTTTTTAACTTGAATCTTGCTGAAGGAGAGTATCTAGTAATTCAGTTAGCTTCTCCTGCAGAAATTTTGGCAGCTCAATCTAAGGAAGATGACCAAAGCTCCTTTGTTGATGAGGAAATTGAAATCCTAGATTGTTCCTCTGATTGCTCTTCCAAGCCTGACTCTGAATGTAGGGCTGTTACATGCTCTTCCACCTCTCATTCTTCAGCACCACCTGGGTTTTCTATCAAAGGGAAAATTTTACCTAATTTTCCCCATGATGACTCTGTTGCAGATTCTGGCAGTCAAGCTGTGGCTTGCTACTCTGCTTGGGAGCAGCATTTCTCTATTACTACTGAAGGCCACATAGATGTTCAAGTACCTTATGACTGGGTGGATTTTATTTGCTGTGCTCTTATGATCCCTGATAAATTTGAGTGGGTCAAGGTGTTCTTGTTGTCTCCTATGTGGGCTATTATTTGTGAGGAGTTTCATAAATCTCAGCATCTTGCTTTCTCCATTCCACCTTCTTGCCCTGTAACTGTGGCCCCTTCTTGTTCCCAGTTGCAGGCTCCTGGTTTGGAGTAAATGCAACCTATACCTGCTGAGGTGGTCAGCTTCTGCAGTCCTGCTGCTGTCAAGGGCAAAAGGAAGGGCAGGATGCCTATGGTGGAATCTGAGGTAAGAAGAAGTGAGAGACTGCAACATTTAAATAAAGGATATAGGAAGATAACATGTCATGATAGCAGTTGTTTGGCTTGTTCTGCTAAACCTCCTGTCTGCTACTCAAAAATAATTAAGAATCTGAACGCTTCTTACTGCAAGGTGGACCCCAAGGCTTGCACTGACGAAATCCTCTTGTAGAAGAAAGTCAAAAGAGGGGGGAAGCCACCAGCATGGAAAGATTGAAGTCTTGGGTGGTAATGTTGGGATTATTTGTAGCTGCCCTGCTTTTGGCTCAGAATAGCTCCTTTTGTTTAAGTCTCATGCTCCTGGCAATGCTCTTGAACTTTATTGTAATAAATTTTCTCTCTGTTCCCTGGACCTCTCTGAGAATCTTCAGACTGTGGGATTGTTTTAGTCTGAGTTTATGGCCTATCTTAAGGGTTCCTGTACAGTTTTTGTTCTTGCATTGTGTCTGGTTGTCCTGCAATGAATAGATCCTGGAATATTTTAAACTGGAATGTGAGAGGTATAAATTCCAGTGACAAATGGCTTGCAATCTCTAACAAAATTGAAGAATCATAGTGCTCAGTTATTTGTCTGCAAGAAACCAAGAGAGAGGCTTTTGACAGTTCATATTTGAGAAAATTTGCCCCAAAAAGAATAAATAAATTTGAGTTCTCCCCTTCTATTGGGGCATCTGGGGGCCTGCTTGTGGCTTGGAATGATGCTATGTTTCAAGGAGAATGTTTGTTTAAAAATGATTTCTCTATTTCAATAAGGTTTATTTCAGTCCACACAAGGGACTCTTGGATCTTGACTAATATTTATGGTCCATGTGATGAGGAAGGGAGGCATTTATTCCTGGATTGGTTCAAAAACATACAGATGCCTATTGAAACTAATTGGCTAATTACAGGGGACTTTAATTATATTAGATATCCTTCCAACCGAAATGATGGAGCTGGAAATATAAATAATATGATGGATTTCAATGCTGCAATCAGTCAATTAGCCTTGGTAGAAATTCCTTTGAAGGGGAGAAGCTTTACTTGGAGCAACATGCAGCAAGCCCCTCTATTAGAAAAAATTGACTGGGTGTTCACATCTGAGAATTAGTCCTCACATTATCCAAATACCTTGTCCCTCCCTTTGGCTAAGCCTATTTCGGATCACTGCCCATTTGTTATCCAAATTGGTACTGGTATCCCTAAAGCTAAAGTGTTCAGATTTGAGAATTTTTGGCTTCAACTCCCAGATTTTCAAGAAGTAGTAAAGTCCAACTGGCAACAACCCATTCAGGCCAGTAATAGTGCAAAACTCATTACTTCAAAGTTTAAAAGGCTTAGGAAATGTCTGAAAATTTGGAGTAAGAACATTTCAAACCTTGCTCTCAGCATTCAGGCCACCAATAGTGTGATCTTGATGTGAGATTACTTTGAGGAGTGTAGATTGCTCTCAGATATGGAGCAAAATGGCAGGGATATTTTGAAAGAGCACATCCTTAAGTTATTGTCTTTTCAAAGCATTTATTGGAGGCAGAGAGCAACAATTAGATGGGTGAAGTTTGGAGATGAAAACTCAAAATTCTTTCAGGCCAAGGCTACAATTAAATATAGCCAAAACTTCATCCAGTCTCTTATCAATGATCAAGGGGTTGAATTGACAGAACACCATGCTAAGGCTGCAGTTCTTTGGTCAGCATTCAAAGAAAGATTGGGTAATTCTAGTGAGATGTCAGATCATCTTAATCTAATAAGACTTATACACAGAGTTGAGGGTTTAGAGGATTTAGATGCTCCTTTCACAAAGCAGGAAATTGATTCTGTGGTCAAGGATCTTCCTTCTGATAAAGCACCTGGGCCTGATGGATTCAGTGGGGATTTCATTAAAGCTTGTTGGAGCATCATTGCTGAAGATTTTTACAGGCTGATTAATGATTTCTACGATGGAAGTATTTCTCTGCAAAGTATTAATGCTTCCTTCATCACTCTCATTCCTAAAAAAGACAAACCTGTCAATGCCAATGACTTCAGACCAATTTCTCTCCTCAATTGCTCTATCAAGATCATTACCAAGTTGCTGGCCAACAGACTTCAAACAGTTATTCTCAAAATGGTGCACATCAATCAATATGGAATTATTAAGAGCAGAACCATTAATGACTGTCTTGGGTGGGCCTATGAGTTCTTGCATCAGTGTCAACACTCAAAAGAGCCTATTGTTCTCCTCAAGCTAGATTTTGAAAAAGCTTTTTATCTTCTTAATCATCAAGCAATTCTTGCAATACTTAAAGCCAGAGGTTTTGGAGATAGATGGATGAACTGGATCTCCATGCTCCTTTCTTCAGGCACTTCTTCAGTGCTGCTCAATGGGGTTCCAGGGAAATTTTTTCATTGCAATCAAGGAGTCAAACAAGGAGATCCTGTCTCTCCTCTGCTCTTTGTGTTGGCAGCTGACCTGCCGCAATCCATCCTTAATGAAGCTATGCACAATCAACTGATTCTTCCTCCTATTACTAGCCAAGCTTTCCCCGACTTCCCAGTGATTCAGTATGCTGATGATACCATCTTAGTCCTGCCAGCTGATATGAGACAAATAGAGCAAGTCAAGAATCTCCTCCTTCATTATTCTGCTTTCACTGGACTGAGAGTGAACTATGAGAAATCCTTCTTGGTGCCACTAAATGTACCAGACTCACAGCTACTCTCTGCTTAATGTTTTGGGTTGTCAGCAAGGTCATTTCCCTTTCACCTATTTAGGTCTTCCTCTTGGCACATCAAAACCAAAAATTGAAGATTTCAACCCAATGATGCAAAGAATTGAAAGAAGGCTTTCTGGCTACTCCACTATGTTATCTTATGATGGAAGGCTTTTGCTTATAAAATCTGTTTTTGCATCACTGCCAATTTCTTCATGAGCTCTCTAGCTCTCCTAGTTGGTGTCTTACAGCAAATCACCAAGTACTTGAGGAATTTCCTTTGGAGGAAATTTGGTATGGAGGATAGAGGAATTGCGCTTATTGCTTGGTCCAAGATTTGTAGGCCAAAGAAGCAAGGAGGACTTGGAATCCTAGATATCTCTCTTCACAACAAGGCCCTTCTAATGAAAAATCTCTTTAAATTTCTCAATAAAGAGGATATACCATGGATTAACTTGATCTGGGAGAAATATTATCACTCTGAACCGCCAAGAGGAAAAGTTGAAGGCTCTTTCTGGTGGAAATCCCATATTGCCCTCCTTGAGAGATTCAAACAAATCAGCAAATGCTCTATTGGATCAGGACAATCTATTCTCTACTGGTCAGATACTTGGTTGGAGCAGAAGCTCGAAACTTTGCTCCCTCACCTTCACTCCTTTGCTCTTCATGAGGATCAATCAGTTCTCAGTTTCTTTCAGGAGGAAAATTGGATTGATCAGTTCCACTTACCTCTTTCTGTTGAAGCTTTCGATGAATTCAACCAGCTCCCCTCTTTGGCTCTGACCTTAGACCCACAAGTTAAAGATATGTGGAGCATCATGGGTGCTTCTGGCAGACCCTCATCAATTCATATTTATAACCTGCTTCTGGAAGAACATGAGGAACATCCTATTTTCAGGCTCATTTGGGATAGTTCCAGCAGGCTAAAACATAAAATTTTCTTTTGGCTGGTAGCTCACTGTCGAATCAACACTAGGGCTCTTCTTCTAAGGAAAGGCATGCACCTTGATGATATCTATTGCCCTAATTGTAATCAGCAGGCAGAAGAAACTCCTATGCATCTATTGTGGGATTGCAGTTTTGTGCAAGATTGCTGGAATTCTCTGATTCCAAACAGAAGTAGAGGTACATCCGTTTATGAGGACACCATCTTGGCCACCCAGCTCCTTCCAAAACAATTTGCTGTTGAAATCCTAATTTTGGGTTGTTGGAACATTTGGATTCAGAGAAATAATTTAGTGTCCAGAGCACTTCCACACTCAATCCAGTCTTGGAGATACCACCTCAAAAGCGACTTAAAGCTCCTTCAACATAAGATCAAGCAAAAGTTTGCAGTTCAATTTGCCCAGTGGATAGATCATAATATGTAATCATGGGTTCCATCCCTAGAGCAGGCATTGGTTAGCTTCTAGTTTTTCTCCCCTTGTTCCCTTGGGAATTGTAACATATTTGTACTTTTTGTGCTTTAATTGATTTACCGTAGAACATTTTGTTCTACGGTGTTGGGTCAAAAAAACATTTTTCTACAAATTGATCATTCCATCCATCATTATATATTTTAACATATGAGTAAGTACTAGAGCATATTTATGTGTACTTATTCTGAATTCATTTTTTAATGCTATTTACTACAGTCATTTTATGTGTACTTAACAAAATGGTGTAAGTGTTCAGGGTGAGAGGAGCCAAGTTGCCAAGGTCACAGCCTCTCTGAAGTAAGTATGTCTGTAGCCAAAATTTACAAGGAAGAAAGCAACTTCCTGAATGTACTAAAAAAATACTCTCTGAACTTTAATCCCTGGCCACTTCGAACTTCAGCCACGTCCAGCACCTTGGAGAGACGCACGCCACACCCAGCCATCGTCGGCCATCGCATGCCCGTTGGGGTGAAGCTGCTGCATGACGCACTCCATCTGTAGCTTCAATGGCTGAAAAGGAAACTGCCTGGGAGGAAAAGAAGCACCATGAGCTAGCTAAAACAGAGGTGAAGAAGTAGCAACAAATGCAGCAGGCGAGAGGCCCAAAGAGCTTTGTGTGGAGGCGGTGTATGGACATGTAGCGGCGACTAGGGCGGGAATGGATGCTAGCCACGCCGGCGAGGAATGAACATGAAGATGATTGGTGCTTCATACGAGGTGCAGACTATCAAGCTCGTCCGCATCTCTCATTTGCTCTCCACACTCTGAACATAAAAAGGTAGAAAAGATGGTTGATTCTGCCTCCAGCTTGGGGAAAATACTACAGAGAAGAAAAACTGAAGATTTTGTTGCTGGTGCTTCATACAAATGAAACCACCTACTCCTTGAATTACTTCATCAGCAGGGGAACACATCGGACATCAACTGCGTCCGTGCTCATCCTTTTTTTCTATATTTTGGTGACGTTCAACTTTTGCCTGCAGATTTGTAGTAGCCTAGCAGGTCAAGCATTCAACAACCATCTTGCTGAAATAAAATGGGTGAAAAATGACAAAAGGGTGGAAAATCAAATGTACGTTGTAGAGGCGATAAACGCTACAGTAATTTCCCCAAGCTGCAGCTGCGGTACCTCCAGGGGCTGCGTACCTGAACGGCCAGAGGTAGCAGTGATGAACGCCCTTGGTGTTGTGGCTGTGGAGCCCCACCGGGAGGAGGCTGCAAGGCAGCGATGGAGCCTGGGCAGGGCCAACCTACTCAGCGTCGGGGGTGGTTGGTGTGGGCGGGCCGCGGCCGCGGCGGTGCGCAGGCGGCAGCGCTTTGGTGGTGGTGGTATTCAGCGGCGCGCAGAGATCCACGGCGGGGGCGGCGCGATGGGACCCAGGGCTGGCGGCGGCGGGCGGCGGCACAACGGGATCTAGGTCCGGTGACAGCGGGCAGTGGCACGACGGGATCCAGAGTGTCGCCGGCGCGTGGGGATCGAGCGTGAATCGAGGCTGAAGTGGATCGTGGGCGTAGCGTCGGGGTGGTGGTGGGCTTTTTTTTCATCGGGGCGCACCGGTTCGGGAACACCTAGTCGGGCCCTTATAGAGCCGGCTGTGATTAGAATAACTATTCTAATCCCAGGATCAGAATAGTGTTACTCTCTCTCTCTCTCTCTATATATATATATATATATATATATATAACTTTGATTTTCCTTGTTAGTAAAGAATAAACCAAAAAAGTTCAATTTCAAATTGGAGAAGTTTAATATTTATCACAAAAATTCAAAATTTTCCCATTACTAACGAATAATCGAAGAAGTTCAGTTCGAAATAACCATGAAGTTGTACGATGTTTATTACAAAACTATGTTTTTTCGTTACAAATGAATAACACCAAGAAGTCCAAATTGAAAAAACCCAAGAAGTTCAATTTAAAAAATAGAAATAGTTCAATGTATATGAAAAACATAGATTTTCCTCTTTACTAAATAATAAACCAAGAAGTTCAATTTCCAAAAACGGAGCAATTCACTATTTATTACAAAAACTCAAAATTTTCCTGTTACTAACGAATAAACCAAGAAGTTTAGTTAGAAATAACCAAGAAGTTGTACACTATCTATTACATTTCTAAAAGAAATACACAATGAAGTTCAAATAAAAGAGATAGAGCGCTTCAATGTCTATAAAAAACTCAGATATTTTCACGTAACCGAGAGAAGTTCAAATTGATAACTGCCGAAAGTTCATGTACTACATGGTGTGCATTTCGTATGAGAAAATAAGAAGAAAATGCGATGGCTATTTTTATGTTGCTAGAAGTTCAAGTGCTCGGCCCGGGAAGGTTCAAAACTCTTGTGAGAGAGGTTGAACAAAAATACGTGACATAAGTTCAAGGTAAAAACAGCGGGAAGTTCAACTACTACACGGAATGCGTTCAGAAGAGAATAAGAGAAGACAAAACTAAAATCCTAAAAGGTTTGTTGCAAGAAGTTCATGTGCTCCACCCTACACTATGCAAAATTTTTATTTACGGGACGTCTGTCGTTCATTGACATGTTGTTTTAAAAGGCAAAAAAAAATGTTATTTTGCCATTTAAAAAACTGCTCTCAAACGGCAATGAATTTGTAACACATGTCTACATGAAAAATTTGCTTCTATTCATAAGCTTTCCACAGGTATATTATGTGCCACATTTCGATGAATGGTTTAAAATTTTCATAGTGAAAACAAAGAGAAGTTCAAGTATTGCAAAAAATGCATTTTAGGTGAGAATAAAATTATAAAAAAATAAAATTTTAAACGGTTTGTTGAAAGAAGTTCAAGTGCTCTGTCCGGGGAAGTTCAAAAATTATTGCGAGAGAGGTTCACCTTGTATTTCGATGTTCGAAAACACAAAAAGTAAATTGTTTTTTGCGTTTTAAAATAATTCTCTCAATCCAGAAAGAAGTTCAGTTATTATTTGGGATAAGTTTGGTTTCAAAAAGAAAAACAAAAATTCAAATTATAGAAATGGAAAAAGTTCATGTACTACATGGTGTGTGTTTAATATGAGAAAAATGAATTAAAAGGCAAGGTCCAAATTTTTTGTTGTTATAAGTTCAAGTCCTCGGTCGGAGAAAGTTAAAAAATTATTGTGAGAAAGGTTTGTACAAAAGGATTATCATTTATCTAACACTCACAAACGGATGAGAAAATTACAAACGAAAATATGTCACAGAAGTTCAACGTGAAAACAGTAGGAAGTTCAACTATTATATTGAATGAATTTCAAATGAAAAACTTTTAAAATTGTCAGTAAAATCTGAGTTTTAATGTCATTGGTGCGGCACAACTGGTTCAATGCTTGTTACAAACCCAAAGACGTTCATTAAACACAACATCTCAAACAATTTTATAACAAAGATTTTCTCTCTTAAAATAAACCTAGAAGTTAAAATTTAAAAACACAGCGGGTCGATGTCTATAGAAAATTATGATTTTTTCTATTATTAAAAGAAATAAAACTAGGAAGTCCAATTTAAAAACATGGAGAAGTTCGATGATTATAGAAAACTCAAATTTTTCTCATTATTAAAGAATGGAAAAAGAAGTTCAAATATTAAATAACAAGAAGTTCAAATTTTAAAAATAGAGCGCATCAAAATTTCATAAAAAAGATTTAAAAACCATGGAGTCCATATTAAAAAACATGGAGACGTTCGATGATTATAGAAAACTCAGATTTCCCTCATTATTAAAGAATGGAAACAAGAAGTTAAAAAATAAAATAACAAGAAGTTCAACTTTTAAAAATAGAGCGCTTCAGAATTAATAAAAAAAGAATTAAGAAATTCAGATTAATATTCATAAAAAACTCAGATATTTTCACGTAACCGAGAGAAGTTCGGATTGATAACTGTCAGAAGTTCACATACTACACGGTGTGCATTTTGTATTAAAAAGAATAAAAAGGCAAAGGCTAAAATTTTTGGTTTTATAAGTTCAATCCTCAGTCAGAGAAAGTTAAAAAAATTATTGTAAGAGAGGTTTGTACAAAAGGAATATCATTTGTGCAACACTGACGAAAGGATTAGAAAATTACAAACGAAAATACGTCAGAGAAGTTCAACGTGAAAACAATAGGAAGTTCGACTACTATAATGAATGAATTTGAGATGAAAAAACTTTTAAAATCGTCGTGAGTATGAAAAAACGATCAACACGGGAAAGTTGTGTGTTTACATCAGCTTTCCACCGGTATATTACTTGCTCAATTCCGGCGAGTGTTCCGGTGAGTGTATGGAGAGCTACGGGCAAAAAGAGCACGTGAAAAACAGAGTGAAGTTAAAGTAGACATGCCGAGAAGTTCAGGTTCTTCACGCGATGCATTTTCGAAGAATTAGTTTTGCGATAAAGGCAGAATGAATGATCTCGCCATTTTTGAAATTACTTGAAAAGGGCTAGGAATCAGAGAAACCATCAACCTGAAAAAGTTTCGCATTTTACTTAGCTTTTCAACGGTATATTATTTGCCCCATTTCAATAAATTTTGTAAAAATTACGGAAAAAATATGTTTTTAGTCATTTTCAAAATTGACTTAAAACAGTAAGGAATTGAGAGAAACAATATATACCCAAAAGTTTTGCATTTCCTCAAGCTTTCCAACGCCATATTATTTGTTGCATTCGGAAGTACGGTTAAAAAAATAGATCGAAAATATGAACTCGGTGGAACTTGTATCATATTCCAAATTACTCTTAAACCGTTCAAAATTAGAAAAAACTTTCTACATAAAAAAGTAGCGCATTTTCATAAGATTTCCAACGCCATATTATTTGCCTCAGTTGGATTAGCTGTTTAGAAATGACATCGAAATTACGAACTCGACCATTCAGTTTGCAAAATTTTACGATTTTCCAAATTACTCTTTAACCGTAGGGAATTAGAGAAAACTTTTGACATGTGGAAGGAGCGATTTTGCAGTAGCTTTCCAATGCCATATTATTTGCCTCATTCCGATGAACAATTTTAAAATGATCGAAAATACGATTCATGTTTTTTGTATGAAGATAAAAAGGTATTCAAAACTGCTCTTAAACCGCTTACATTTTGCCAAAAATTTAACTTGGGTCATGATACTGGTGTCCATTGCTTTCCAACGGTATATCGCAAGCCCCATTTGGGCAATGTTGGCGGAAGTTCAACCTAGCACTGGGAGAAGTTCAGGTCAAACAACTCAGGCAGTAAAATTGTAGAAAATGCAATTTCATCATGACTCGAGAGCAAAATCCGCCAACGAGCGAGATTCCTATTTAAAACCGGTATTTAGTTGCTAAAAATGTTTCTAGATTACACTAACATCATATAGAACACGACTAACCAGAATAATTCATGGGGGAAGCCACGGTTGCGAAGATAGCCCGAAGGTCGGGTTCGTACAAAGGGAAGTTCAGGCGCGTTACTCACGCAGTTCAGGTTGTGATCAGAATATTATTCTGATCCCGTGATCAGAATAGTGTCGCGCTATTCGTCACCCTAGGTGAGGAATAGTTATTCTTCACCTCCCCTCTATTTTATCATCAATGCAACGTAATTTTACGTTCCGTAAGTTTTGTCTTATTTCTGACGCAAAAAGGGACCGTAAGAAAATATATAATCGCCGTAAAAAATATTTTATGTTATGTAAAATTACAAACATGAAAACATAGTCTAAAATACACATAAACTGCAAATTTTCTTGTCTTATGACCTATATTTTTATTTTCTTATGTCAAATTTTACGTAGTGAATCAATAAGAATGTAACTATTTGAATTCAAAATGTAATTTAATTATCAAATGATCGTAAGATTACCTCGGATGAAGAATAACTTATTCTGCACCCTGGGTGATGAATAGTAACACTATAGGGTCGCGCTATTCGTCGCCCTGGGTGAGGAATAGTTATTCTTCATCCCCCTCTATTTTACCATTAATGCACCGTAATTTTACGTTCCGTAAGTTTTGTCTTATTTCCGATGCAAAAAGGGACCGTAAGAAAATATATAATCGCCGTAAAAAATATTTTATGTTATGTAAAATTACAAATGTAAAAACATAGTCTAAAATACACATAAACTGCAAATTGTTTTGTCTTATTACCTATACTTTTATTTTCTTATGTCAAATTTTATGTAGTGAATCAATAGGAATATAACTACTTGAATTCGAAATTTAATTTAATTATGAAATGATCGTAAGATTACCTCGGGTGAAGAATAAGTTATTCTGCACCCTGGGTGATGAATAGTAACACTATATATATATATATATATATATATATATATATCAGGATCTTTCTGACACATATTGCTTGCCAAAGGATAAAGTGTAAAAAGGAAAGGTGAATATCACCATGACTCTTGTATAAGGTATAAGACAAAAATAAAAGCTAGGCCCTTCGCAGAGGGAAGCAGAGGTTGTCATGCTTTTATGGTTGGATGCACAAAATCTTAATGCAAAAGAATGTCACTTTATATTGCCACTTGTGATAAGGACCTTTATTATGCAGTCCGTCGCTTTTATTTCTTCCATATCACAAGCACATATAAAGCTTATTCTCTCCACACTAATAGATCATACATATTTAGAGAGCAATTTTTATTGCTTGCAACAATGATAACTTACTTGAAGGATCTTATTCAATCCATAGGTAGATATGGTGGACTCTCATGGCAAAACTAGGTTTCAGGATATTTGGAAGCACAAGTAGTATCTCTAATTGGTGCAAAGAATTTGGCTAGCATAAGGGGGAAAGGCAAGCTCAACATGTTGGATGATCCATGACAATATAATTTATTTCAGATATAAGAAAACATAACCCATTACGTTGTCTTCCTTGTCCAACATCAACTTTTTAGCATGCCATATTTTAATGAGTGCTCACAATCATAAAAGATGTCCAAGATAGTATATTTGTATGTGAAAACCTCTCTTTCTTTATTACTTCCTATTAATTGCAACGATGACCAAAACTATGTTTTTCAGCTCCCAACAACTTTTATTCATCATACTCTTTATATGTGAAGTCATTACTCTCCATAAGATTAATATGATCTCTTTATTTCTTTTTATTCTTTCTTTTTGTTCTTCTTTTATCCCCTCAAGATCATAGCAAGATAACCAAGCCCTTGACTCAAAACTACTCTTTATTATATATAGCTCACGGACTCGATTACATAGATAAGGATCAACACAAAAACTCAAATCTAGATCATACTAAACTTTATTCTACTAGATCATGATATAACCAAAAGGATCGAACTAAGAAAAACGGTAAAGATAGAAGTGTGATGGTGATACGATACCTGTGCACTCCCCCAAGCTTGGCAATTGCCAAGGGGAGTTCCCATACCCGATACTCAGTTCTCCTTTGGTGGCGAAGAAGATGGTGGTGGAGTTGTTGATGATGTAGTCTTGTCGTCCATCTTCCAAGGCATAGGCTCACCATCATAGAAGGATGATCGAGTCTCCGGGATCCTCAAATCTGCAGCCAACCTCATGCTCTTGAATCTATATTCATACTCACAGTTTTGGTTTTGCAGGCCATAGATCTGGGCTTGGAGGTGCTCGATTTTCTCGTGAGGCTTGAAGATGGTCTCCCCAATGTTCTTGGCATCCAGCTTGTGGTTGTTGGTGAACTCCGCGATGATCATGTGGTTGGCGTCGAGTCCGCGTTCCACCATCCCTTGGCACTTGAAAACTTGTTGCTCCATTGCTTCGAGTCTTGTCTCCACGCTTCCGGTCCTCCTTGGTCCCTCAACATCGCGGATGTGCACCTCACGCATCTCAATGATTTGAGGGTGTTGCAGCACCTCTGCGAGGTAGGGGTTGATGACCTTCTCGAAAAACTTGTCCTTGGGGGCGCTTGAAGACGTCATGGTGATCTAGATCTGTCAGAAAACAGCTCGTAACAAGAATAGGAGATAATTGTGTGGTACGGTGGTCAAAACCTTCGGGAGATTATATAATGAATTTTTACCTACCAAAAGAAGTATCGTGCAAGAAAACGGAGTTCGGCGGGCACACCAGGTGCCCACGAGGCAGGGGATGTCTCGTGGACACCTCGTGTCCTTTCCGGACTACTTCTCATTTTCCTATTTTCTTAAATATTCCAAAACGGAGAAAAATTGCCATTAGAACTATGTTGGAGTTGGTTTACTCACCGTACCACATACCCATTCCTTTTCGGAGTCTGAAACGTTCTGGAAACTGTCCCTTATTGAAAGGATCGATATGATTGACTAGAGGGGGGGGGTGAATAGGCAACTAACAATTTTTTAAATTTTCTTTACCAAATTAAACTTTGCATCAAAGTAGGTTGTGTAGATATGCAACTAGGTGAGCAACCTATATGATGCAACAACACCGAACAAACACGCAAGCAATAGAAGTAACACTAAAGAGCTTGCACAAGTAAAGGTAAGAGATAACCAAGAGTGGACCAAGTGAAGACGAGGATGTGTTACAGAAGTTCCTTCCTTTTGACGGGAAGTACGTCTCCGTTAGAGCGGTGTGGAGGCACAATGCTCCCCAAGAAGCCACTAGGGCCACCGTATTCTCCTCATGCCCTCACACAATGCGAGATGCCGTGATTCCACTATTGGTGCCCTTGGCGGCGGCAACCGGACCTTTACAAATAAGGTTGGGGCAATATCCACAACTTAATCGGAGGCTCCCAACAATACCATGAAGCTTCACCACAATGGACTATGGCTCCATGGTGACCTCAACCGTCTAGGGTGCTCAGACACCCATGAGTAACAAGATCCGCTAGGGATAGGTGGGGGAATCAAATATCTCTTGGTGGAAGTGTAGATCGGGGCCTTCTCAACCACTCTCGAGCAAATCAACAAGTTTGATTGGCTAGAGAGAGAGATCGGGTGAAAATGGAGCTTGGAGCATTAATGGAGCTTGAGGGGAAAGAGGTAGGTCAACGGGGAAGAAGGGGACCCCCTTTTATAGTGGGGGCAACAATCCAACCGTTACCCCACTAAACAGCCCCACAGAGGGCGGTACTACCGCAGAGGGCAGCGGTACTACCGCTGGACCCAGCGGTACTACCGCTCCCCCTACGATATTACCGCCCAGCAGAGAGGGCTAGAAGACAGAGGAGGGACTGGCCCAGCGCGGTACTGCCGGACGGGCCTAGAGAGGTACTGCCACGGTGGCAGAGCGGTACTACCGCTCTCGAGCGGTACTACTGCACCTACAACCGCTGCAGGTGCCGCTCAACCCGACACGAGAAATGCCCCCCTCAAGTCGAGGCGGTAGTGGCCTGGTACCGCAGCGGTACTGCCGCTGAGGACACACAAGCGGTACTACCACTGGGCACCGCGGTACTACCACTGGGGCTAAAGATAGCTCAAACTGCAAGGAAAGAGACCTCCGACGATGCGGGAAGGTCCAGAGGGTGAGAAACGAAGGTGTACGTGATGATTCCACCCTAGCCAAACCAAAGCGGACCCCTCTTGATAGTATGGTGACTCCTAAGAAACTAGTCCACCAACAAGAAACCAAAGAGCTACACCATCTTGAAAAGCACTTCCGAGGGGAGAGAAAACGTCTCGAGCCAAAGGATGAATCTCTGAAACGCTCAACGCACAAGGTTAGTCCGCAAATATGTTGTCATCAATCACCAAAACTACATCGAGAGAGATATGCCTTAACAATATCCCCCTTTTTGGTGGATTGATGACAACCAGGGATTTGCACAGGGAAACGACATAAAAGTAAGGATACTTAGAACTACAAAATATAGACGGGCTCCCCCTGAATGTGTGCACCTAGTTAGTAGTGCCTTTGGAATGCAAGACACACACATTCGGATCAACACTCCCCCTATATTTTATAGTCCAACATTTCTAAGCACAGGATATATGAGAGCAGGATATAAAGCAAGATAAGCATGCAACTCATAAGATACTACAGTACTGATTAGACATAGATAATAAGGTAAAGGTAGGGTAGCATATGTCTCACACCATATGTCTAGAACTTAGGTCTCACTGGCACCAAACCAAACCAAACAAAGACAACGAGAAAACACAAGACACAAAGACACACTCGCAACATGACAATAACACAAATCTCTAAACTCTCTCCCCCTTTGGCATCGAGACACCAAAAGGGCAAAGAGCATTGCTATGGCTCCAGGTGATGGCAAGCTGAGGATCTCGAACATCACATCTCAGCGTGATCATCTGCACCTCCATCGTCGGTCGGAAACTGCTCGGCGTCTGAATCGGTCCAAGGGAAATGCTGGTGAATCCATTCCTCCTCTTCAGTGATCTGGCCCTCAGAACCGCTGGCAACAGTCGCACCCAGGTGACGCATGAGATCCTTGTGACGCACCCTGGCCTGCTTCTCAGCCACATGAGTCATGTACTGACCATGAGACTCCATGCAGAAAAGCTTCTTCATCTTGTGTTTAAGCTTCTTTGCCCAAGAAGGTTCTGCACTAGAGGGCCCAAAGTCCTCCTCGTGATCATCAGCCGCAACCAACCCTCGGTCTCCATGTCAGCAGCTGCAGTAGATGGACCCCCGGGTTTAGGCGCTGGGGTGCCCCAATTGTCCTTCTTCCTTAGACGCTTGATCTCATGAGGAACCAATTCTCCAGTTTCCAACATCACTCTGGGATAGACACGTGCCCAGGCCTTCTCAATGAGCCTCTTGATGAATGGACCATATATCGGGCACTTGCGCTCAGAAACGG
This sequence comes from Triticum aestivum, assembly GCF_018294505.1. Lineage (NCBI taxonomy): Eukaryota > Viridiplantae > Streptophyta > Magnoliopsida > Poales > Poaceae > Triticum > Triticum aestivum. The sequence continues at coordinate 373,412,265 of NC_057803.1, read as the reverse complement.
CAGAGAGAAGTTCAGACCACATAACATAAGAAATGTCCAGGCTCTCTCCAGTGTTTACTTCCTTCTCATGCTGGCAGAAAAGAAGCATGTCCACGAGATAGGAGTGGACCATATCCAGATTCCCAATGCGAGGGAAGAGAGTCTCACGGAAGACACGGTGAAGGATGTCCAGATAGGCAGACAACTCATAGGTTTCCTTCTTAGTCACTGGGTTAACCTTCACAGTATAGTAGGGCCAAAGGGCTTGCTTGTGAGTGGATGTAGCATTGCGGTGAGGGCAGAAGCCGACTAGAGTCTCAAACCCGTGATCTTCCACATCAAGTAACTCCATGAAAGCCTGCCACTTGACGGAAAGCAACTTGCCATTGGTCATCCAAGTCAGAGTCCTGTCGGCATCAATTCCAAGATGAACGGTAGCAAAGAATTGAGCCACCAAATCTGCATCAAAATCCTTGTAGAACTGCATGATCCTGAGAATGTTCAGCTGAGAACACATCTAAAGGGCTTCGCCAAAGTACTCAGGGTCCTTCTCCATAGCATCCGTGTTGATGGAGCATACATCAACATAGAGATTCTTCTTGGCCTTGATCACATCAAAATAGATGGCAAACTGAAAGCGGTTCCAGAATGGGCGGTTGACCAAAGCGGGATCTTGGTCTTCCTCATAGGGGTCGCGGTGACACTTTGCCCAAAACTCCTTGGTAGTCATCTCAGTCACAGTCTTTCCCTTTGGCTTGTTGGCGGATCTCTTCGACCGGTGAGGTGGTGGTGGAGCACTTGAGGTTGCGCCTGCTGGTGGCGGTTGGGTACTAGAGGAACCACCTGCTGGCTCAGAGGTGCGGTAGCGCTTTGACGTTGCACGCCCGGGGTTGACACAGTAGGCCTGCTGCTCAGGATGATCATCACCTAGAACCAAACACACGACCAGAAGAAACACATGAAAGAAAGAGCATAAGCCACCAAACAAAACAACAAGGATCAAAGCGTGGTAGGAAAATGAAGGAACTGGGCATACAGCGGTAGTACTGCGACCAACCAGCGGCAGTACCGTGAAACAAGAGCGGTAGTACCGCTTGAGCAGTAGTACCGCTCGAGGCGAGCGGTAGTACCGCGCCAGATGGGGAACAACGGTTCTTCACTACCGTGGTCAGATCCGGCACTACCGGAGATACCAAATTCAAAAATAAGCCTACCAAACTTCAATCCAGAGCCCAAAAGCCATCTCCATCCTACTCAAGCCTTGCCTTAGCCAAAAGACAAGAAGAACAATGCCTATTTCCCCTAAAAAACTAGATGCAAGATCTAGGCAAAGAGAGAACGAGAACGGGGGCAATACCGGCATCCATGGCAAGAGGACGAGGTGGGGATTGACTCCACCGAAGGAAATGGAGAGGGACGGCACGAAAATGGCGACCGGCCGGGCCCCTCCTGTGGTGAGAGGTTGCAGGAGCAATGAAGAAGATGAGTGGGGGCGAATGGGTATGGGGGAGAAGCAACTCCCCCTGCCCCGACTTAACCCCCGAGTCGCCCGCCCCGCAGCGGTAGTATCGCTGGGTGGGCGGTAGTACCACTTGACGCTTGTCAGCGGTAGTACCGCTCACGTAGTGGTAGTACCACTCTGCCGCAAAAAAATCTGACCAAACTGGGCAGAACACACGAGCGGAAACCAAGACAAAACAAAAAGACACACACACACACACAACCGACAAGAAGAAAGAATATACACACCTCTCCAAGAGAGGACGGTGGCCGAGGCCACCTATGTTTGAGTTTAGAGGTATGGCACCGCGAAGATCTTAACCTTGGGCTCATGACCAACACTCATCTTTGAAGCACAAGTACCATAACAAAATGGCTAATGTGAAAGAGTTTGGTTAGTTTATACATTATGGGGGGAGGGAAAGTTCATTGAGAGAACAACACTCCCCCTATGTCCATGCCTACACCTAAACTAGACAACAAGTTGAGTGAGGTGGGTTGTGCAAGGGTTCAAGTCATATTGCTCGAATCAATGATATTTAGCTCATGCCTTAACTCGCGAAATCTTGCTTCATCCAAAGGCTTCATGAAGATATTTGCAAGGTTATCATGAGTGTTGACATAGTTGAGCTCGATCTCCCCTCGCCTAATGTGACCCCGGATGATGTGATACCTAATCTCAATATGCTTTGTATTGAAGTGTTGCACCGGGTTGAGGGAAATCTTGATGGCACTTTCATTGTCACAACAAAGAGGCACTTTGTCACAAGTGACACCATAATCCTTTAAAGTTTGCCTCATCCATAAAAGTTGTGCACAACAACTACCGAAAGCCACATACTCCGCTTCCGTGGATGAGAGGGACACACAACTTTGCTTCTTGGAAGACCAACTTACCAAAGAGCAACCAAGAATTGGCACCCTCCGGAAGTGGACTTCCTATCCACTTTGTCTCCCGCCCAATCCGAGCCCGAATAACCTACAAGCTTGAAATTTGCTCCTCTTGGGTACCATAAGCCAAAGTTTGGGGTATGAGCCAAATATCGAAAGATTCGTTTGACCACCACAAAGTGACTTTCCTTAGGTGCGGCTTGAAACTGTGCACAAATTCCCACACTCAACATGATATCCGGTCTAGATGCACAAAGGTAAAGCAAGGAGCCAATCATGGATCGATATACCTTTTAATCCACCGCTTTTCCATTGGGATCAACGTGAAGTTGGCACTTGCTGGGCATGGGAGTGGACGCCGGCTTGACATCACTTAGCTTGAATCTCTTAAGCATGTCTTGAGTGTATTTGGCTTGGTTGATGAAAGTTCCTTCTCTCCTTTGCTTCACTTCGAACCCGAGAAAGAACTTCAACTCTCCCATGGAAGACATCTCGAACTTTGAGGTCATGAGAGCGGCAAATTACTCATTGAAAGCTTTGTTAGGGGAACCAAAGATAAAATCATCAACATATAATTGGCACACAAACAACTCCCCTTTGACCTTCTTAGTAAAAAGAGTGGGGTCGATTAGCCCAACTTCAAAACCACGGTCTTGTAACAACTCGGTAAGGTGGTCATACCACGCATATGGGGCTTGTTTAAGGCCATAGAGTGCCTTATCGAGTTGATACACATGATCGGGAAAGTAGGGATCCTCGAACCCGGGGGTTGCTTGACATAAGCCAATTCATTAATAGGACCATTAAGAAAAGCAGTCTTCACATCCATTTGTTGTAACTTAAAGTTATGATGAGAAGCATATGCAATCAACATGCGAATGGATTCAAGACGAGCAACGGGAGCAAAGGTTTCACCATAGTCGATACCCTCGACTTGGGAGTAGCCTTGTGCTACCAAACGAGCCTTGTTGCGAATGATAATCCCATGAGCATCTTGCTTGTTCTTAAATATCCACTTGGTTCCAATGACATTGTGGTTCACCGTCGGCCTTGGCACCAATCTCCACACTTTGTTGCGCTCGAAGTTGTTGAGTTCTTCATGCATGGCATTGAGCCAATCCGGATCTTCGAGCGCCTCATAGACCTTGTGGGGTTCGACACAAGAGACAAACGCGTGATGTTCACAATAGTTTGCTAATTGTCTACGAGTGCTTACCCCCTTTCTTAAGCTTCCAAGCACATTCATCATGAGATGATCCTTGGTGGAGAGCTTGGAAGCAACCTTAGTGGCATGATGCTCCAATTCCTCCTCGGGGGTGAGACGAGGAGTGGTCACTTGATCATCTTGAGCGTCGTCTTGAGCTTGTTCTTGATCTTGTGGAACTTGATCTTGAACTTTCTCGGAGGAGGGAGCTTGACCTTGATCATCACTTGATGTTACAACACCATCTTGAGATTGATCTTACCCTTGGTCTTGTTCTTGAGGTTGAGGGCCCTCACTTTGTTCTTCGGAAGCATGTGGGTCTTGGGTTGGTGAAGGTTCCACTTGAGTAGAACATTGTCCTTCTCCTTCGGCCACAAGGGGTTCCTCAATGGGTAGGATATGACCAATACCCATTCTTCTTATGGCTTGGGGAGGAATTTCATCACCTACATCACAAGTACCACTTTGCTCCACTTGGGAGCCATTATTCTCATCGAACTCCACGTTACACGTTTCCTTAATAAGTCACGTGGACTTATTGAGAACACGATAAGCATGAGAGTTTGTAGCATAACCAACAAATATGCCCTCATAAGCTCTAGCCTCAAATTTAGACAAACGGACACCTTTCTTGAGAATGAAACACTTACACCCGAACACCTGAAAGTACTTGAGGTTGGGCTTGTGTAATGCCCCGTATGTAACTTGCCATATTTGTATTCCAACTCTTGCCATTTTCGGCACTAAGTTATGATATTCCCTCGTGGTTGGGTTTTGTCTTCGTTTTGCTTTTTTTCCATGTCACACATCTCATATCATGTCATCATGTGCTTCGCATTTGCATACGTGTTCGTCTCATGCATCCGAGCATTTTCTCCGTTGTCCGTTTTGCATTCCAGCACTCCTATGTCCTTCGGTGTTCCCTTTTGCTTATTTTCGTGTGCGGGTGTTAAACGTTCTCGGATTGGACCGAGACTTGCCAAGCGGCCTTGGTTCACCACTGGTAAACCACCTGTCGAGTTTCGTGCCATTTGGAGTTCGTTTGATACTCCAACGGTTAACCGAGGAACCGTAAAGGCCTCATGTGTGTTGCAGCCCACCACCCCTCCAAAGTAGCCCAAAACCCATCTAAACCCCCTCCATCCTATCGGTTATTCGATCAAGATCGCGTGGCCGAAAACCACACCTCATTTGGACTCTCCTAGCTCCCTCTACCTATATAAACCCCCTCTCCACCGAAATTTCGGGAAAAAACCACCCCTAACCCTAGCCTCTTCCTCCTCCCGCCGCCGGACGCGTCTGGATCGGGCCGGACACGTCCGCCCGCTGCCGCCCGACCAATCAGTTGACGCCACGTGGCCCCGGCCACCGCCGGCCCCCTCGGGCCCGAGGCAGGCCCCCTCGGCCCATTCTCCGCGCGCCGCCGCCCGCCTCATCGCCGCCCGTGGCCGCTTGCCTCACCGCCGCCCGGCCGAGCCCCGCCCTTCGCCGGCGCCGTCCCGTCGGCCGCGCCATCGCCGGAGCACGCCTGCGCCGCGCCGCCTCATCTCGCCGCCGGGGATCGGAGCTCCTCGGTTTCCGTGCCCAGATCTGGCGGCCCTCGCCGGGATCCGCCCTCTCCGGCCATCTCCTCCCAGCTCCGGCTGCCGCACGGTCCAACTCCGGCGAGTCTGACGCCACCTCGACTTCCGTGCTACAGTAGAACCCTAGATCCAGATCTGACTCGGAGGTTGATTTTCCTCTAAGTCATTTTTCCTGTTCATATTTTCTAGCTCTGTTCTACATGCCATAACTTTGTGCCCGTAGCTCCATTTTGAGCGTGCCATATATCAAATTGTTCGCCTGAATGTGTTCTTCATTTCATCACATTGCGCCATGGTTGTTTGAGTATATCTTGATGCCTAAAATGCTGTTGCAAGAGTGCTATAAAATGTTAGTTTCTGTTTCTTAACAGATTATGGACATTTGTCATTTTTGCCATGATTAATGTGTGCCTCCTATGAACTTGAGCCCTACATGTGTTTTGGGCTATGCCATGCCATCTTTACAGGGGTGTATGCCATGTATTTTTGCGATCAATGTGGTAACTAGCACAAGCATGCAAAGTAGCTCTTGTGATGTTGCTGATTTCAGGGACTTAGAATTCTTCTAAGTCATTTCCCTGATGTTATTTTTACGCCATGTATTCATGTTGCTACAGAGTGATCCAAGCCTCTTTTGAGCATGTTAAGTAAGGATGATTTTGAGATATTGTTATGTTCTATCCATCCATGTCTTTGTTTGCAATTATGGAGTACCCTAGCATGACTCAATCTTACTCTACGTTTGCTATAAAATGTTCCTGGCAGATTGTTTACGTGTTAATCAATTTAGCCGAGGTTGTTGTAGTTGATCCATGCATGCTATGAGTTGGTTATTGCCATGGTTAGCTACTTGAACATGTCTTCTTGCTGGGTGTATGCTTAGTTTGTCATGCAATACCTTGTGATGAGTGCATAGAGCTCGCAAACATGCCTACGTAACTCTGTTTTTTCCTTGTCCAGTTTTCTGCCAAGTCTGAATCTGTTAACGGAACTTGCTATGTTTACATGGGTGCCATCATATCTTTTGATCATTTTTGGCTTAGGGTCAGTAAGGGACTTTTGTTATGTGCTTTGAGTAGTTTCATGACATGCCTTGATTTGCCATGATATGATCCTGTAGCATGTTGATAACTTGCTATAAACATTGCTTTCTGATGTTAAATCCTGACATGTTATATTCACCAAGTCTGTGAACCTGATATCTTTTGCACTTTTGCCATGCTTGTTTGAGCCTTCTATTGTGTGAATTAGCCATAGCTCAGTGTTCATCTTTTGTCAAGCTTCTTGAGTGGATCACTTCCATGTGCTTTATTGCTATGTTAGAGTGCAGTAGCTTAGTTTCTTGTTGCATTTTAGATGGCATCGTGCTGTTAATCGCAGAATTATGCCATTATTGTTTTGCTTGCCATTTGCAAACCATGCATCCGATTCGGTGATCTTTATATCGATTTCGACCGAAATCAACTCATCTTTCCATATATGCACTTGGTTTGCCAAGTTGAGGCCTGGTTCAATATTTTCCTTCCGGAGCACGCATATGCATTGCATATTACATCCCGCATATCATGCCATATTTTGCATCATGTTGCTTGCGCATTGCACCGTGGTTGATTGTGGTTCCCTTTGCTTGTGTTCTTGCTTTGGGTAGAGCCGGGAGACGAGTACGTGATCGAAGAACCCGTTGAGTACGCGCACGAGGATCACTTATGTCAACTCGGAGAACTTTCCAGGCAAGATGACCATACCCTCGAAATCACTTCTATCTTTGCTTGCTAGTTGCTCGCTCTATTGCTATGACTATGCCGCGATACCTACCACATGCTTTATCATGCCTCCCATATTGCCATGTCAAACCTCTAACCCACCTTGTCCAAGCAAACCGTTGTTTGGCTAGGTTACCGCTTTGCTCAGCCCCTCTTATAGCGTTGCTAGTTGCAGGTGAAGATTGGAGTTTGTTCCTTGTTGGAACATGTTTATTGTTGGGATATCATTATTATATCTTGTTTACTTTAAATGCACCTATATACTTGGTAAAGGCTGGAAGGCTCGGCCTTATGCCTGGTGTTTTGTTCCACTCTTGCCGCCCTAGTTTCGGTCATACCGGTGTTATGTTCCTTGATTTTGTGTTCCTTTCGCGGTTGGGTTATAATGGGAACCCCTTGACAGTTCGCCTTGAATAAAACTCCTCCAGCAAGGCCCAACCTTGGTTTTACCATTTGCCACCTAATCCTTTTTCCCTTGGGTTCCGCGGACCCAAGGGTAATATTTATTTTAAACCCCCGGGCCAGTGCTCCTCTGAGTGTTGGTCCAAACTAGAGTCCTTTGCAGCGCCCCCTCGGGGAAACTCGAGGTTTCATTTTAGTTGTACGGAGCGCTCATCCGGTGTGCCCTGAGAACGAGATATGTGCAGCTCCTATCAGGATTTGTCGGCACATTTGGGCGGCTTCGCTGGTCTTGTTTTACCATTGTCGAAATGTCTTGTAACCGGGATTCCGAGTCTGATCGGGTTGTCCTGGGAGCAGGAATATCCTTTGTTGACCATGAGAGCTTGTGATGGGCTAAGTTGGGACACCCCTGCAAGGATTTGAACTTTTGAAAGCCGTGCCTGTGGTTATGGGCAGATGGGAATTTGTTAATATCCGGTTGTAGAAAACCTGACACTTAACTTAATTAAAATGAATCAACATCGTGTGTAGCCGTGATGGTCTCTTTTCGGCGGAGTCCGGGAAGAGAACACGGTCTCGTGTTATGCTTGAACGTAAGTAGTTCTAGGATCACTTCTTGATCATAGATGATCGACTGTGCTTTGGCCTTCTCTTCTCGCTCTCATTTGCGTAAGTTAGCCACCATATATGCTAGTGCTTGCTGCAGCTCCACCTCACATACCTTTTACCTACCCATAAGCTTAAATAGTCTTGATCGCGAGGGTGTGAGATTGCTGAGTCCCCGTGACTCACAGATTACTTCCAAAACCAGATGCAGGTGCCAATGATACCATTCCAGGGGATGCGACTGAACTCAAGTGAGAGTTCGATGAGGACTCAGGACGTTACTACGTCCCTTTCTAGACGATCAGTAGTGGAGCCCAGTTGGGGCGATCGGGATCTTTCACATTTGGGGTTGTCTTTATTTTGGTTCCATAGTCGGACCTTGTTTGTATATCGATGATGTAATGCTATATTTATGTATTGTGTGAAGTGGCGATTGTAAGCCAACTTTGTACCTCTTTCTTATTCAGTACATGGTATGTGTAAAAATTACCCCTCTTGCGACATGCCTACAATGCGGTTATGCCTCTAAGTCATGCTACGACACGTGGGACATATAGCCGCATCGTGGGTGTTACAAGTTGGTATCAGAGCTTTCCCAGACTTAGGAGCCCCCTGCTTGATCGAATCGCTGGTGTTGTTGAGTCTAGAAAAATGTTTTGAGTCTTTTAGGATTATATATATCAGAGAGTAGGATTCTTTTTACTCCTCAGTCCCTTCGTCGCTCTGGTGAGGCATCCTGACGTAGAGTTTTGACTCTTCTGTTCTCAAATTTCACTAAATTTTTTTTAGGATCACGCGGGTATCTTGGAATCGTTCCGATGGTTTTGTGACGAGAACATTGTTCTTGGTGCCTCCTGACATTTAGGGGTTGTGGCAGTGTCCTGGGGAGTTGAGCTCCGAGGTGTTGTCGTCACAATTTTATCGTTGCAGTTCTGGAATACCTGAGTTCGCCGACATCGAAAATCTCTTTTATGCAGTTGTTGGTGAGATAACCTCGACGCCACCCAGTACTGGGGCGGGAGTTCGGGAGTATTGCCATAACTCGTATAACGGATGCTTTTTGAAGGTTGAGGTAAATTATTTTCGAAGGTTTCTTGGTTAAGTGTTGAAGGATGGATACAGCTGGATGTAGGATTTGCAAGTTTTGGGTGAGATATTATGCTTCCCCTGTATCCCCAACACCTGATTGCATAACCGGAAAGTTTCAGGAGTTTCATAGGTGGGAATTCATGTAGCTCTAGTATTTTTTCCGCAGATATTTGGTTTGTGATTGGGTAATCCTTACCAAGTATTTGTTGATGTCTGTACCTTGTTGTTTTATTCATCTACCTCTATCTAAGTGGCTTCTCAATTTATGGAAGTGTGATCATTTAATTTGGAATTCATTCGTTCATTCTTGTTCGAATGTTAAGGCTATATGTTGCAATTTTGATCCATTTGATTCAGCTTGAATATATGTCTGTCAAGATGCTAACGGATGTCACCCTCTTCAGGATGGCTCCTCCAACGTGTCAAAATCCGGAACCTCAGCCACCACCTCCACCTCCGGAGGCATGGCAAGCTGTGATGGCCGCTACCAACTCCAACACATAGTTGATTGTGCAACTCTTGCAAGAACGCAACCAAGGAAATCAAGGCCATGGCAACAATCAAACTCAGTTTGCTACCCTCAACCAGTTCCTCACAAACCAGCCAAAGTCCTTCAGTAACTGTGTCGAGGACACAAACGCTGATGATTGGCTCATGGATATCTGCAAACATTTTGAGTGTAGCAACGTCAGGCCTGAGGACTTTGTCAAGTTTGCCTCGTTCCAACTCAAAGACCAAGATGCGGAGTGGTATCAACAATACAAAGATTCCAGAGGAGGTCGTCTGATTACCTGGGATGATTTCCGCCAAGACTTCAAAGCTCACCACATTCCTCAGAGTGTTGTTGAGAGCAAGCGTGAGGAGTTCCGCAATTTGAAGCAAGGAAGCTTGTCTGTTTACCAATACAACATCATGTTCCAGAAGCTCGCTCGTTTCGCCAAGCAAGACGTCCCTGACGAGAAGAGCATGATTTATCAATTCATAGGTGGCCTTAGAGAAGATCAACAACTAGCTCTTGTGCTTTTTGAGCCGAAAAAGTATGATGAGTTCTACAATATGACATTAAAGCAAGAGGCCGCTCAGCTCAAGTTTGATGCTTCCAAGAAGAGAGTCAGGGATGCAACTCCTCCTTCTTCTTCTTCAACTCAAGTGGCAGCTAAGCTACAAAAGTATTGGTTGCCCCCTCCTCCCCCGTTCCGTCAGCCTTATCAGCAGAAGAGCAAAGGTGGCAATGGATCTTCCCACCCACCCAACCCAGGCTTTCAGAACAAAACTTCGTCTCATGCTCCAAGGTCAAGTGCTCCGTATCACCGGCCGCTCTCAGAGGTTACGTGCAACAAGTGTCAGCAGAAGGGTCACTATGCAAACAAATGCTTAAACCAGAGGCGTCTTCTGCCTCCTCCTCCTGTGAGATCTGCCAGCAATGCAGTGGTCAAGCATAATCCCAAGCATGTCAAGGTTAACATGATGAACACAGCTCAGGCAGAGGACTCGTCAGAAGTGATCATGGGTAACCTTCCAGTTAACTCTATTCCGGCAAAAGTTCTTTTTGATACTGGTGCATCGCATTGTTTCATTTCTAAACCTTTTGCATCAAAGTATGAGTGTGATTATCAACATTTGCCAAGAACTTTATCAATTGTGTCCCCGGGCAAGCAAATGTCAGCTAATATCTGCGTCCCGGATGTTTCTATCGAGATGGGCGACTATAAGTTTCTAGCTTCTCCTATTGTTCTTGGTGACTCAGATATTGATTTTATTCTCGGCATGGACTGGCTTTCTAAGCACAAGGCTCGGCTTGATTGTGCTGCCAGACAGATTCAACTGACACACTCGTCTGATGATCTGATTGTCTTTGCCGCTCATGATGATACCATTCGATTATTTTCTCTCAATGAGAAGGGTGAGTTGAATGCCATCTCTCAGATTCCAGTCGTTTGTGAATATCAAGAGGTCTTTCCAGAAGAGCTTCCAGGAATGCCTCCTCACCGGCCAGTTGAATTCGTCATTGATCTTGAGCCTGGCACGGAACCTGTTTGCAAACGTCCTTACAAGCTTGGACCAGAAGAGTTGAAGGAGCTGAAGAAACAACTCGATATACAAGAGCGTATGGGTCTCATATGACCAAGTTCTTCTCCTTGGGGTTGTGGTGTTCTTATTGTCAAGAAGAAGGATGGCACAGACCGGCTTTGTGTTGACTACCGTCCATTGAACAACAAGACCATAAAGAACAAGAACCCACTTCCCAACATCAACAAGCTTTTCGAACAACTCAAAGGTGCTCAAGTATTCTCCAAGCTTGACCTCCACATGGGCTATCATCAGATTCACATTCGTGAACAGGACATCCCCAAGACAACATTCAGAACAAGCTATGGTTCTTATGAATACACTGTCATGTCTTTCGGCCTTGTCAACGCTCCTCCAACATTCTCTCGCATGATGAACTTCATCTTCAACCCCTACACAAATGACTTTGTTTTGGTTTATCTCGATGACATTTTGGTCTTTTCCAAGAACAAGGAGGATCATGCCAAGCACTTGAGATTGGTGCTGGTCAAACTCAGAGAACATCAGTTCTATGCGAAGTTTTCAAAGTGCTAGTTTTGTCTCGATGAGGTTCTCTACCTTGGGCATATCATCTCCGCCAAGGGCATAACTGTTAATCCTGAGAAGTTGTCTGCAATTGTGAATTGAGAACCGCCTCAAAATGTGAAGCAGCTCCGCAGCTTTCTTGGGCTCGCAAGCTATTGTCGAAGATTTGTTGAGAATTTCTCTAAGATCGCGAAGCCTCTTTCCAACCTCCTCCAGAAGCATGTGAAGTATGTCTAGACGCCTGAATGTGACATCGCTTTCAACACCCTCAAAGAGAAGTTAGTCACAACTCCAGTTCTAACTCCTCCTGATGAATCCAAACCATTCGAGGTTTTCTTTGATGCCTCCCTACAAGGTCTCGGTGCTGTGTTAATGCAAGAGAAGAAAGTTGTGGCCTATACCTCTCGCCAGTTGAAGCCCAACGAAAAGAACTTCCATGCTCTTTTAACATGGAGACATCTCTTGTAGGGAAGAAAAGTGGACATCTTCATTGATCATAAGAGTCTCAAGTACATCTTCACTCAGCCCAACCTCAACCTTAGGCAGACTCGTTGGGTCGAAATGATTCAAGAGTATAACCCGAGTATCGAATATACTCCAGGCAAGGCCAATGTAATTGTTGACGCTTTAAGCAGGAAGGCTTACTACAACAGTTTGATTCTCAAGCCCTTCCAATCGAATCTTTGTGAAGCTTTCCACAAACTTAATCTCCAAGTTGTTCCTCAAGGATTCCTTGCCAACCTCCAAGTCTCTCCTACTTTGGAAGATCATATTCGTGAGGCTCAACTTCTTGATGCTATGGTGAAGAAGGTGAAGATTGGGATTGCCAAGAGCCAACCCAAGTACAAGTGCTATCGCCTTGATGACAAAGATACTCTTTTCTTCGAGGATCACATTGTTGTTCCTAAGGGTGACCTTCATAAAGTCATTATGAACGAGGCTCACAATTCACTCCTATCTATTCATCCTAGAAGTACAAAGATGTAACACCCTCGATGCAGCTATATCTCCCACGTGTCGAAGCACGACTTAGAGGCATAACCGCATTGAAAGCAATGTCGCAAGTGAGGTAATCTTCACACAATCCATGTAATACATAAGGGAAAAGATACATAGTTGGCTTACAATCGCCACTTCACACAATACATGAATAAAACATTACATCATCCAGATACAAACAAGGTCCGACTATGGAACCAAAATAAAAGAAGAACCCCAAATGCGACACGGTCCCCGATCGACCCCAACTGGGCTCCACTACTGATCAACTAGAACGAAACAACACCAAGGACAAGATCTTCATCGAGCTCCTCCTTGAGCTTGGTTGCGACATCTGCACGGATCAACGACACCTCCAAGCTGGTTTTGGAAGTATCTGTGAGCCACGGGGACCCAGCAATCTCGCACCCTCGCGATCAAGACTATTTAAGCTTATGGGTAAGGTAAAAGGTATGAGGTGGAGCTGCAGCAAGCGAGTAGCATATATGGTGGCTAACATACGCAAAAGAGAGCGAGAAGAGAAGGCAAAGCACGGTCGAGAATCTATGATCAAGAAGTGATCCTAGAACAACCTACGTCAAGCATAACTCCAACACCGTGTTCACTTCCCGGACTCCGCCGGAAAGAGACCATCACGGTTACACACGCGGTTGATGCATCTTAATTAAGGTTAACTTCAGGTTTTCTACAACCGGACATTAACAAATTCCCATCTGCCCATAACCGCGGGCACGGCTTTCGAAAGTTCAAATCCCTGTAGGGGTGTCCCAACTTAGCCCATCACAAGCTCTCACGGTCAACGAAGGAATAGACCTCCTCCCGAGACATTCCGATCAGACTCGGTATCCCGGTTCTACAAGACATTTCGACAGGGTAAAACTAAACCAGCACCACCGCCTGAATGTGCCGAGAAATCCCGATAGGAGCTGCACATATCTCTTTCTCAGGGCACACTCAGATGAGCCAGACGTCGGGTAGGCCAGCCCAGAGTTGCCCCTGGTAGCCCCGGACATCGCTCAGTTGGACCAACACTCAGAGGAGCACTGGCCCGGGGGGGGGGGGTTAAAATAATGATGACCCTCAGGAGCGCGACTCCCAAGGGAAAAAAAGGCTAGGTGGCAAATGGTAAAACCAATGTTGGGCATTGCTGGAAGAGCTTTACTTAAGGCGAACTGTCAAGGGGTTCCCATTATTACCCAAGCGCATAAGGAACGCAAAATCCGGGAACATAACACCGATATGACGGAAACTAGGGCGGCAAGAGTGGAACAAAACACCAGGCATAAGGCCGAGCCTTCCACCCTTTACCAAGTATATAGATGCATTAATTAAATAAGATATATAGTGATATCCCAACAAGTAAACATGTTCCAACAAGGAACGGCATCTCCATGTTCCAACAAGGAACAAACTTCAATCTTCGCCTGCAACTAACAACGCTATAAGAGGGGCTGAGCAAAGCGGTAACATAGCCAAACAACGGTTTGCTAGGACAAGGTGGGTTAGAGGCTTGGTTCAACAATATGGGAGGCATGATAAGCAAGTGGTAGGTATCGCAGCATAGGCATAGCAAAAGAGCGAGCATCTAGCAAGCAAAGATAGAAGTGATTTCGAGGGTATGGTCATCTTGCCTGAAATCCCGCAAGGAAGAAGAACGAGTCCATGAAGAAGACAAACGGACGTAGTCGAACGGATCCTCACAAACGCAACGTTATCGGAACCAACCGGAAGAAGCAACACCGGAAAGAAAGCAAACAAAATAGTAAACAACCAACACATAATCATGGCATGATGCACAATCAAGTATGATGCATGTCCGGTTTAAAGAGGCATGGCATGGCAAAATGCACAAGCAACCCTACAAATTAAGTGGAGCTCAATATGCAACGAGTTGCATATTGACGAAACACCATGACAAGTTATTTAGTTCGATCTCGTTTATGTACCCAACAATATTAAATGTTGTTAAGCAAGGCAAGAGGGTGAAGCAAAAGGAAACTACCTATCTAGGCAAGTTTAAATGAGGCCGGAAGCAACGAACAACATTTCCGGTAAATCCCCATATGCCTTAGTAATTTATCAACAGCAATTTAAACATTTTAATTGTTGTTATCACGATGCAGATGACATGAACAAGTTTATGCAATTTTTATTAAAAGTTGACAAGAGCATTATGAAGCATTTGTCACCGTGGTGGAAAGGAAAGGGGTGCCACAGCAACGATAATGAAAACGGTGCCACGGCAATGTTCCAGTTCCGGTAACTCGATTGAGATACTGATGCAAAGGGGAAGTGTGCGGATGCATGCAAAAGATGGTGGGACGCTCCCGGATCCCACGCGACGACGGTAATAAGGCAAAAGAGGGGCAACGTGCATCGACAATTCGAACACGGTTCGAACATGAGCATCTCAAACATCGCAAGCATTCAATCACGGATGTCGTCTCGATGGTTATACCTTCGAAGCGTGTGTTCTCGGAGCGGTTCGGGTCAAGCGGTGTAGTCGTTCACGATCGTCGTGGGAAGTAGTGGTACTCGGCGATGGTAGAGGAAGTAGTTGTTCACATGACGGTAGTCGAACTTGACGGTTCCGTTACACGGGTCTTCGGCAATGGTAGTGGTACCCATTTTGTAGTCGTGCACATTCCGTAGATGTTCGAAGTCACGACGAGGATCTTGACGTCCACGGTTCTTCGAGGGTCGACGGTACATGTTCTGTAGATGTTCGGGCGGTGGTAGTGGTACACATTTAACGTCGACGGTAGTTGTTCACGGTTCGTAGACGAACTTGGCATATCCGTGCAGTGGTCGAACTTGAGGTGGTCCCAGACCGGCTAGACTTGGCGCATCCGACAGCAAAAGTATGCAAATGGGTTCGGTGGTGACTATGAGGAATCCAACTATGTGGCACTCGGCATCGAGGTCCCGCAGCTCAACAGCGACAGTAGGCAGGCCCTAACAGAGACAAAACAAGGCGGACATAGGCGGAGGAGAACGCGATGAGGCGGGCGGTCGCGGCAGCGGCTCGCTCGCCTGCAACTGCTGGAGATGGAGGTCGGGCGGATGGAGCTTCTGCTCCAGCGATGCAGCGGCGCACGGAATGGAGGGACGTGCTGCTCCGGGCGCTCGACGGCGTCTCCGTTGAGAACTGAGTCGAGGCAGCGGTTCGGCGGCCATGAGTTGGGCTCCTGTTACAGAGAACAAGAGAGATGAGAGGTGGAGGTGGGAAGGAGAAGGAGGAAGAGGCGCGAGGGAAGGGGCCTTGGAGGTCGAGGTCAGCGGGAACGGCGCGCAGGCTGATCCGGGCGGAGGTATGCGGGACCCCGCCGACGGCGTGGCCTGAGACGACGGCGCCATGGGGATTGGTCCCCTGGACGCATCCTGCGATGCTGGAAGAAGCAACAGCGGGGTTTGTGGAGAGGCGAGGTGGAGGAGGAGCTGGCGGCGGAAGTAGAACCAGAGGGAGAGGGTCGAGGGAATCGATTGGAGCACGGGGATCGAGCGGATGGGGCGCTGCGAGGGAGATGGTTCTCGGGCTCCTGGCGGCGCTGGTCGGAGCGAGAGGGAGGAGGGGATCGGGTTAGGTTAGCAGCGGAACTGGTGGGCCGGCAAGAGAGGCCCAGGTGGGCTCGCTGATGGGCTTAGAGGTAAATGGCCGGCCTGGCTCCCTCTTCTCACTCCTCTTCTCACCCTTTTCAAAACAGAAAAATAAAGAGAAAGAAAAAGGGGAGAAAAGAAAGGTTAGAGAAAGAGTTTGGGCACGGGGATAATTTTCACGGACTCGTAAAAATGTGCACGGTCCATGAAAATTAGGGGAGACATGATTGAAAGATGTCATTCAAACACATTTGAATTTAATTCAAATGGGTTTGAACTAGGGCTTGGTTATAGAAGTGTCCAAAAATGTTGAGGTTTTAGGAGGAGCCTCGATAAAAGAGATGAGAGATATTGGCAAGGTTTGAAGGTCAAACTCAAAGAGGAATAGACATGGGGAATTATTGCACGTGTGTTCATGGGTGATTCCGAAAATGGAATATTTAATATAGCTCCCTACACATATTGGGAGATATGTTATAAAGAGAATTTCACCATGTGAATATCCCTCGATTTAAATGGACCGAAGATCCATCCGATTTTATTTGGTTGAGTTAAGAAAAAGAAATGACATGATGGCATGATGACATGATGCAATGCACACGATGCAAAGATGAATGCAATGAACCAAACAAATCACACGACGGAACCCGGAAACCCTGGAAGGCATCTGAAGCTCCGGTCTTGGGGTGTCACAACACTCCACCACTACGAGAGGATCTCGTCCCGAGATCTAGAATGGCACCGGAGGGACAACGGAAGAGAAAGGGGAGAGGTAAAACTAAGTTGCTTCTTTGACAAATGAGTGACACCAAAGAACCTTGAAAAAGGTTATGCCATATCGAGAAAAGAATACAATGGAGATGAATGAAGTTGAAAGCACACCGGTAGGGAAGAGGAAACAAGGAATTACAAATTCGGACAGCACTTCGTTTGAAAAGAGATGAAAGACTTGACAAGGTGAAAAGAACTAGAAGAAATGACACAACACTCCGGTTAGATGGATAAACACGAAAAAAACACGATCCAAGATGATGACAGAAAAGAGTAACATCGCAATGGCTCCGGAACAAAAGAATAGAAGATAGATAATTGAAATGAAAGAATGGAGAAGAAAATGCCATCTTTTGTCACAAAGAGTTTGAAAAGGCATCTTTAGAAGAAGGGTCGAACGGAGTTGTTGGAACACCAACAATGAAAAGAATAATCTTGATATGGTCTTATGAAATACATCTCAAAATTATGAGGCGACAATATGCCACTCACGGGAAAATAATTGGATTGATATGAACGAGGAGACGAGAAACTTATTTCACCGGAAGGATGAAAGAAGAACTTGGGTCCTATATGGGCACCATAAATAGCAACAATCCTTAGGGAAGGCTTTTAGGTGAAATATAACCCAAGATAGCTCCAACAACGAGATTGATGGATTTAAAATACCTCATTCATAACAACATGTGAGTTATGAAACATGAACTCAAATTATTAAAAATGACATAATACCACCTCCAATGATACGGTAGACAGAAATGCACTCCGGATTACAAGATGAAGAATGCTTGAGCTCCTTAGAAAAGAATCTCAATGAACACTTGGAGAAGGGATATAAATCCTTGATGAACCATCATGTATAGCCTCCATGAAGAAACTCTGGTAGCAAAAGAATAAAAAGAAAGAGAAATTGAAAACACAAGGTGAATCCTTTCAATGATTTAGATGGATCTCCGTGATAATTAGAGCTTGGAACTCCGGGAAAGAAAAGATAAAGCATCTCAAACCGCGAATATGATATGATGAACCACTCCGGAAAAAGGAATTAATCACTTGGATGGAACAAGAATAAGAATTATGTTATGCGTATCCTTCAACAATTTAATTGCTGACAAGCAACGGATTTGGCATACTACTTATCCTCGTAGAAAGATTAAAATAGATATAGCGCAAACTTGAGAAGGTCTTCAAGGAACCACCGATAGAATTGAAAATGAACGAAGAGAAGATAAAGAAACACCGGGAAGAATTAGCAAATACACGAAGATGCTTGAGAGGATTTAGATACATGAGAACAAAGAGATCACGAGCCGATTAAAAATCACTTGAATGAAGCACCGGTAAAATTTGGAGAATGATAACTGACAGCTGAGAATGAATAAATCTGAATTGATGGACTCCGGATAGCAAACTGAGAAGATTCTTGAATTACTCCGGATAGGTGAAAAGAATCCTCACAATCGAAAACAATTATGAGAGCATGGCAGAGAATGGGGCAAGATTTGAGAGAAACTCTTCTTCGGATATCAAATGTTGAGAATGTCGACGAGAGACACCACCATGAATTGTTGAGGCACTCCGGAATGAATAATGGAAAGGTTGAGCCAACGATGAAAAGAATTTTGAAAGATCTTGGAGAAAGACATTTGACTGATGGTAAATCATTCTTACGTCAAACTTCGAAAAGAATTTGAGAATACCTCCGAGAAAATAGACGAGTCAGGTAAGATCCTAGAATAGACCTGTGGGTTAGGGCCCACTCAAGAGAAACACTGTTGAAATGATTAAAAAGAGAGGTTGCACCGGTTGAATTAAATGACTTGAATGAGATACCAATCTCGAAAGAGCTTGAACGAATGCAGAGTGGAAACACAAATCTTTGAGATATCTTGAGCACTCCGGGACAATTAAATAGCGAGAAGTGAATGAATAAGAATTGCACCAGCATGAGAAAGCCTTGAAATGAGGAAAGGGATATGATCAACACCAAATCTTAATTTGAATCCACCGGAGAAGAAAATGAGTGAAGAGTGACGAACTTGAAGCTCCGTTAGAATCTTCCTGATAATCACCGGATAAGAATATTGAAAGAAAAGAAAGAAGAGACTTCACATCAATAAGATGGATACTTGATTAAGAAATCTGAGTCCTCGAAGAAAAACAAGGGAGGGAGGGCGGGAAAAACAAAGGCAACTTGGAGATGGATGAAACAAACAACATTGAGAAGAACTGATAATTGATCTTGCGGTTGTTGAAATGATCGGATCCACTTGAAGAGAAACACACCGGTTAAAAAGGATTGACATGACAAACTTGATGAACGAGAAGGACTAGTATTCACATAGGAATATGAGAACACCATTTGGGGAAGGTATGGAATCAACACTTGACATTGAAGCAACTCAACTACCACAACTCAAAACAAAACAAAGGATTGGCTTGCAGAATAAGTCAGAACAAACATATGATAGAGATTTCGTCCGAAGTTTTCGTGGTGGGGCCTACACGGGCTCGATCGTACAGCACCATCATGTACAAGGCAGTGCGCATGACATACGAAGTGTCCCCGAGTCGGCATAGCCAAGGACTCTTTAAGACACAACGAGACCACTGTAAAATCGACCGTGGATAGGCGGACCACTAGACGTCGAACCCCAATTTCGTATCATACATCTGTCGGAAAGATATCCTAAGAGCTACTTGAATTCCCACTTATAAACTCCCGAAATTTTCCGGTTATGCAATCAGGTGTTGGGGATACAGGGGAAGCATAATATCTCACCCAAAACTAGCAAATCCTACATCCAGCTTCGGAAATCCATCCTTCAACACATAACCAAGAAACCTTCGGAAATCATCTACCTCAACCTTCGAAAAGCATCCGTGATACAAGTTATGGCAATACTCCCGAACTCCCACCCCAGTACTGGGTGGCGTCGAGGTTATCTCACCAACAAACTGCATAAAAAAGATTTTCGATGTCGGCGTACTAAACTCAGGTATACCAGAATTGCAACGATAAAATTATGACGACAACACCTCAGAGCTCAACTCCCCGGGACACTTCCACAAAACCCCTGACAGGAGGCACCAAGACAATGTTCTCGTCACAAAACCATCGGAACGATTCCAAGATACCCGCGTGATCCTAAATTTTTTTAGTGAAATTTGAGAAGAGAAGAGTCAAAACTCTACGTCAAGATGTCTTACCAGAGCGATGAAGGGACTGGGGAGTAAAAAGAATTCCTAAACTCTCCGATATATAATTCCTAAATGACTCAAAACATTTTTCTAGACACAACTCAGCCGCTAATAACGATCAAGCAATGGGGCTCCTAAGGTCGGGGAAGGCTCTGATACCAACTTGTAATTCCCTCGATGCGGCTATATCTCCCATGTGTCGAAGCACGACTTAGAGGCATAACCGCATTGAAAGCAATGTCGCAAGTGAGGTAATCTTCACACAACCCATGTAATACATAAGGGAAAGAGATACATAGTTGGCTTACAATCGCCACTTCACACAATACATGAATAAAACATTACATCATCCAGATACAAACAAGGTCCGACTAGGGAACCAAAATAAAAGAAGAACCCCAAATGCGACACGGTCCCCGATCGACCCCAACTGGGCTCCACTACTGATCAACTAGAACGAAACAACACCAAGGACAAGATCTTCATCGAGCTCCTCCTTGAGCTTGGTTGCGTCATCTGCACGGACTCATCGGCACCTGCAAGCTGGTTTTGGAAGTATCTGTGAGCCACGGGGACTCAGCAATCTCGCACCCTCGCGATCAAGACTATTTAAGCTTATGGGTAAGGTAAAGGTATGAGGTGGAGCTGCAGCAAGCGACTAGCATATATGGTGGCTAACATACGCAAATGAGAGCGAGAAGAGAAGGCAAAGCACGGTCGATAGAAGTATGATCAAGAAGTGATCCTAGAACAACCTACGTCAAGCATAACTCCAACACCGTGTTCACTTCCCGGACTCCGCCGGAAAGAGACCATCACGGTTACACACGCGGTTGACTCATCTTAATTAAGTTAAGGTTCAAGTTATCTACAACCGGACATTAACAAATTCCCATCTGCCCATAACCGCGGGCACGGCTTTCGAAAGTTCAAATCCCTGTAGGGGTGTCCCAACTTAGCCCATGACAAGCTCTCACGGTCAACGAAGGATTAGACCTCCTCCCGAGACATTCCGATCAGACTCGGTATCCCGGTATAACAAGACATTTCGACAGGGTAAAACTAAACCAGCAACACCGCCCGAATGTGCCGACAAATCCCGATAGGAGCTGCACATATCTCTTTCTCAGGGCACACTCAGATGAGCCAAACGTCGGGTAGGCCAGCCCAGAGTTGCCCCTGGTAGCCCCGGACATCGCTCAGTTGGACCAACACTCAGAGGAGCACTGGCCCGGGGGGGGGGTAAAATAATGATGACCCTCAGGAGCGCGACTCCCAAGGGAAAGAAAAGGCTAGGTGGCAAATGGTAAAACCAATGTTGGGCATTGCTGGAAGAGCTTTACTTAAGGCGAACTGTCAAGGGGTTCCCATTATTACCCAACCGCGTAAGGAACGCAAAATCCGGGAACATAACACCGATATGACGGAAACTAGGGCGGCAAGAGTGGAACAAAACACCAGGCATAAGGCCGAGCCTTCCACCCTTTACCAAGTATATAGATGCATTAATTAAATAAGATATATTGTGATATCCCAACAAGTAAACATGTTCCAACAAGGAACGACATCTCCATGTTCCAACAAGGAACAAACTTCAATCTTCACCTGCAACTAACAACGCTATAAGAGGGGCTGAGCAAAGCGGTAACATAGCCAAACAACGTTTTGCTAGGACAAGGTGGGTTAGAGGCTTGATTCAACAATATGGGTGGCATGATAAGCAAGTGGTAGGTATCGCAGCATAGGCATAGCAAAAGAGCGAGCATCTAGCAAGCAAAGATAGAAGTGATTTCGAGGGTATGGTCATCTTGCCTGAAATCCCGCAAGGAAGAAGAACGAGTCCATGAAGAAGACAAACGGACGTAGTCGAACGGATCCTCACAAACACAACATTATCGAAACCAACCCGAAGAAGCAACACCGGAAAGAAAGCAAACAAAATAGTAAACAACCAACACATAATCATGGCATGATGCACAATCAAGTATGATGCATGTCCGGTTTAAAGAGGCATGGCATGGCAAAATGCACAAGCAACCCTACAAATTAAGTGGAGCTCAATATGCAATGAGTTGCATATTGACGAAACACCATGACAAGTTATTTAGTTCGATCTCGTTTATGTACCCAACAATATTAAATGTTGTTAAACAAGGCAAGAGGGTGAAGTAAAAGAAAACTACCTATCTAGGCAAGTTTAAATGAGGCCGGAAGCAACGAACAACATTTCCGGTAAATCCCCATATGCCTTAGTAATTTATCAACAACAATTTAAACATTTTAATTGTTGTTATCACAATGCAGATGACATGAACAAGTTTATGCAATTTTTATTAAAAGTTGACAAGAGCATTATGAAGCATTTGTCATCGTGGTGGAAAGGAAAGGGTTGCCACGGCAACGATAAGGAAAACGGTGCCACGGCAACGTTCCAGTTCCGGTAACTCGATTGAGATACCGATGCAAAGGGGAAGTGTGCGGATGCGTGCAAAAGATGGTGGGACGCTCCCGGATTCCGGGTGTCCCACGCGACGACGGTAACAAGGAAAAAGAGGGGTAACGTGCATCGACAATTCGAACACGGTTCGAACATGAGCATCTCAAACATCGCAAGCATTCGATCACGGATGTCGTCTCGATGGTTATACCTTCGAAGCGTGTGTTCTCGGAGCGGTTCGAGTCAAGCGGTGTAGTCGTTCACGATCGTCGTGGGAAGTAGTGGTACTCGGCGATGGTAGAGGAAGTAGTTGTTCACATGACGGTAGTCGAACTTGACGGTTCCGTTACACGGGTCTTCGGCAATGGTAGTGGTACCCATTTTGTAGTCCTGCACATTCCGTAGATGTGCAAAGTCACGACGAGGATCTTGACGTCCACGGTTCTTCGAGGGTCGATGGTACATGTTCTGTAGACGTTCGGGCGGTGGTAGTGGTACACGTTTAACATCGACGGTAGTTGTTCACGGTTCGTAGACGAACTTGGCGTATCCGTACAGTGGTCAAACTTGAGGTGGTCCCGGACCGGCTGGACTTGGCACATCCGACAGCAAAAGTATGCAAACGGGTTCGGTGGTGACTATGAGGAATCCAACTATGTGGCACTCGGTATCGAGGTCCCGCAGCTCAACAGCGACAGTAGGCAGGCCCTAACAGAGACGAAACAAGGCGGACATAGGCGGAGGAGAACGTGACGAGGCGGGCGGTCGCGGCAGCGGCTCGCTCGCCTGCAACTGCTAGAGACGGAGGTCGGGCGGATGGTGTCGTGGTTCTAAGCCTGACAGTAGAGTGGGGGTAGGTATGGAGAGGCAAGGTCCTAGCTGTGGAGAGGTTGTAAACACAAGAGATGTACGAGTTCAGGCCCTTCTCGGAGGAAGTAAAAGCCCTACGTCTTGGAGCCCGGAGGCGGTCGAGTGGATTATATGTATATGAGTTACAAGATGCCCAACCCTTCTACCTGTGGAGGGGGGTGGCTTATATAGAGTGCGCCAGGACCCCAGCCAGCCCACGTAGGAGAGGGTTTAAGGTGAGTTAAGTCCGGGGCGTTACTGGTAACGCCCCACATAAAGTGTCTTTACTATCATAAAGTCTACTTAATTACAGGCCGTTGCAGTGCAGAGTGCCTCTTGACCTTCTTGTGGTCGAGTGAGTCTTCGTGGTCGAGTCCTTCAAGTCAGTCGAGTGAGTCCCTCGTTGGTCGACTGGAAGGTGACCTCTTCTGAGGGTGTCCTTGGGTAGGGTACTTAGATCAGGTCTGTGACCCTACCCTAGGTACATGACCCCATCATTAGCCCCCGAATGGATTGAGGCTTCGAGTGAGGAAGGAGTTGATGTTATTTCCGATTAACTTTTGCACACTGGTCGTGCGTTGTTCTGGACCAAAGAATCTCTTCGTTGATAGTGACCAACTTGTCTTCAGTCGACTCGATCCATTCTCTTCTTTCGTCGAGTGATCTTTCGGGCTTTGACGATTTCCGAGCGACGGATCGCAGGAAATCCCGCGTCTGACAGACCGGTCTGCCGTTCGCGGATTCCGCGGGATGCGAAATTTGGGGAAGCGCGCGAAACGGAGCGGACCGCGGCGTTCGGATGGGACGGGATATAGACGCCTCGATCCCCGCGCCGCTTTCTTCGCCACATATCCCGCCTGCATAACTGTTCCTGGATATGATTAGATCGACCGGGCCCACCTGTCATCCACTCGGAAGGGACCTTATAAATGCGCCCGGTGAGGGTTTTTTGTACAGTGCCTCAGCATTCTCTTTCTCTGCTCCCTTCGTCTCCGCCCGACGCGCTCGCTCTCGCCTCCGCCCAACCTCTCCTCGCGTGTCTCGCCGGCAACCATGGCCAAGGAGAAGACGGCGGCGCTGGAACGCGCGAAGAAGGCGTCGGCGACGGAGAAGGCGAAGAGGAGATCCACCAGCCGCGGTGGGTCTTCGTCTAGATCCCGCCTGCCGAAGGGCTGGGTCCAAGGAGATTGGATCCAGTCGACCATCACGGAGAAAGATCTCCTCGACATGGCCAACGAGGGCTTGATCCCCCATGGAGCTACGAGGCTTCCGGGGAAGGAGTGGCAGCCCCAGCCAGAAGAGGGTGAGTGCGTGCTCTTGGCCACCCATGTTGATCGCGGATTTTCTTTGCCGCCCAGTATTTTCTTCCGTGGTTTCTTGAACTTCTTTGGAGCGCAGCTCCACCACTTTACCCCAAATTCTATCGCCTATCTTGCCGCGTTTGTGTCCATGTGTGAGGGTTTTCTGGGCTGTCGACCGCACTGGGGCTTGTTCAAGCATATATTCACGTGTCGCTCTCAGACCGTGAAGAAGGCGAGCCCAGGCGACGAAAGAACCCGAGTCGTCCAAATGTGTGGGGGCCTGGGGATCCAGGTGAGGAATAAGAGCACCTTCCCAACCATGACTTTTCCCGAGTCAGTCAGAGGCTGGCAGTCGACCTGGTTCTACTGCCAGGATCAGTCGACACCGAGGAAGTCGAGTGGACTCCCTCAGTTTACCATGGACCGAGTGAACAAGCCCTCCTCTCTGAAGTTGATTCCGGAGGAGAAAGCTGACATGGAGATGTTGATGGAGCGCGTGGTACAGTTGGTTTGGGAGGGAGTGACGGGCATGGATCTCCTGGAGGTTTTCCTTAGGCGTCGTATCCAGCCCCTTCAGTTCCGAAGCCACTGCATGTGGTTGTACTGTGGGACTGAAGACGAGACTCGAGTCCATCCAGAAGCAGTCGACGATGTCACTCTAGAGAGATGGATGGTCGCCGTTACCGGAAACAAGGATAACCCACGCGGAGCCAGAAGGATTCCTCCACTCGACCACAACAGTGATCCAAACAAGGTATGCCTGCTCTGCTCTCCACTGTGTTCTTGTCATATTCATTTCTGTTTATTCTGCCAATTGGTCGATTGATCCTTGTCTTGATGTCTATCAGGCCCTCACCGAGCTGTACTCGATGCCCAATGGAGCACAGGCTCCGACTGAGGAGGGTGAGGCGAGTGGGGGCGAGAGCCAGGAGGAGGAGGAATGGGACTCGGACGTTGCTGAGGATGATGATGACGATGACGATGATGACGGTGATGAAGATGACGCTGAAGACGAGGAAGAAGAGGAGGAGGAGGTCGTACCACCGTGCTCAGAAAGGCGGTCGAAGCTTGTCCACGCCCCTTCGACTGAACGTGGCAAGGGGGTTGCGACCGTTGCACAGTCGACCAAGCGCCCTCGAACCACCTCTCCGGCGCCGACTGAAAAGGCGCCGAAGCAGCCCCGGGCGGCTCCGTCGAAGCCGACCAAGCTCCTGCCGAAGATGAAGGTGTCCATCCCCACCATATCAGGGTAATCATGCTGCTTAAGTCTTCTTATTTTGTGTGAACTTTGTCTCTGGTTGACGCTGAAGTTAGTCGACTGATTCTTTGGAGTTGCAGTGCTGCTACTTCTGAGACCTCAGCCCGGGCTGATGACCATGAGATGGAGGACGCAGCAACCTCAAAACCAGGTACTATATTCTTAACGCCGTTTTTAGTCGACTGACTCATGATCTCTAATCCTGATTCTTCTCTGTAGCTCCACCCAATGTTGTTATCACTCTCCCTGATGATGATGAGGATGAGGAACCGCTGAAGCGCAGAAAGAGTAGGAAAGCGTCTGCCAGCAGGGTGCCCCAGGATGTGACGGCGCCTGAGACTCTGATTGCGGAGGAAGAGAATATCACTCGACACACTGTGTCCTTCGCAGATCCACTGACGAGTGCTCAGCAGCCCTCCCTCTTCACGATGCACCACGTCCCAGAGGACCAAGCTGGCGCCGCGAAGGAGGCGATACGCCAGGCAGGGATCATGATGGAGCAGTTAAGGACCATCCGGGATGCGAGCCAGGCAGCTTACGACGCCAGTTCCGCCCTTCAAAGCAATGTTCAGGTCAGTCGACCACCGCCTGTTCTGTTAGGATATGCTATCAAAAACTTTTCTTTCTAGAATTTATAGTAGTCACCCACTGGGTGTGTCGATTCAGACTCCGTGTTAGCGGGAGCACGCTGAGTGCACCCGCTGGGTGTAGTCCCCAAGGCTAAGGTCGACTGCTGGCAGTCGGCCTTAGGCTTTATAATTTCAGGCTTTCCGTCATTCGACTATGTCGAATGGATTTCGCAAACTGGTCGACTGGTCGACTCTGTCTTCAATAGGATTAGTGGGGGCACGCTGAGTGCACCCACTGGGTGTAGTCTCCAAGGCTAAGGTCGACTGCTGGCAGTCGGCTTTAGGTTTTATAATTTCAGTCTTTGCGTCATTCGACTATGTCGAATGGATTTCGCAAACCGGTGGGGGCACGCTGAGTGCACCCACTGGGTGTAGTCCCCGAGACTGTGGTCGACTGCTTGCAGTCGATTACCGTCTTAAAGAATACATCTCTCTTTTTTTTTGAGGTCGACTGGTCGACTCTATCTTCGATAGGATTAGTGGGGGCACGCTGAGTGCACCCACTGGGTGTAGTCCCCGAGACTACGGTCGAATGCTTGTATTCGGCTGTAGTCTTAGAAACGTGTGATTTTTCCTTTTTCACTCGGAAGTGAATTATATTTGACATTTAGTCGATTGGTTCTTCGCAGAACTCCTGTGATCTTGTGGCTCGCTACTCTGAGCTGGAAAACAAGCACATTCAGCTCGAGCTGAACTTGAAGCTGGTTTAGGAGAAACTGACGAAGGCAAAGGAGGAGACCGAAGGTATGTTTGGTGAGACCTTGACGACTGCTTTTCCCTTTGTTTGTTTCAAAATCTGATCTTGCTGTAACTTGCAGGTAAGGTAAGGGAGGCCCAACAGAAGAAAGACCTTGAACTAGCTGAGAAGATCAAGCTTGCTGACGAGAAGTTAGCTTCAGTCACCAAGCTTGAACAAGACAATACCAATCTGAAAGCTGCTCTTGGGATCGCCAACAAGGAGGTCAGTCGACTGAAAACTAATAAAGCTGCCCTGACCGACCAAGTCAGTAAGTTGACTGGGAAGAAAAATGATCTGGAGGCCTTCCTGAGTGGTCTTGCCAAGAAGCTGTTTCTTATGCTTGAAGGTAAACCTCTATGCTAGGCAATTATTTCCAATCGTGGTTTTTCCATTCGACCATCACCTTGACTCGGTGATCGTCCTTGCAGAATTTTGTCAAAACTTTGAAGAAGAAACTAGCCGGCTGGAACCAAACCTCGACCCCGTCAATTCTCCGGTGAACGACGAAGTTGCCATGAATGTTTTCCGACTGGAGTCCCGTGTTGCAGCTGCCGTGGACTATCTTGCAAGGCTGAAGGTCGCCACATCTCGCATCGACTCGACGCTCTGGCCCGGGGAGACACTTCAGAATGACCTTGAGTCGCTGATGGCTCGCTTGAACACGATCCCTGGTCGAGTGCAGGAGTGGAAGAAGTCCTCGGCTCGGTGCGGTGCAGATGTTGCTCTGTGTCTGGCCCGAGTCCACTGCAAAGATGCGCGAGAAGAGAAGCTGGCGGCCCTCCGGGTGGCCAACACCAAGAAACACGACTTCAGGTCCTTTATGGAAACTTTCCTTGCGGCTGCCACTCGGATCGCAGACGGAATTGATCTTGATGAGTTTGTTGCACCTTCCAGCCCTCCGCAGGAGGGGTAAAAAACTTCTTCTAAGCTCGACGCTTTAAATTTGCCTCGGTATGCCGAGTGGAATTGTAACCGATAAACCTTAACGGGCTTAGCGCCTGAGCACTTTCGGTTCCTTTAGATATCGATTCGAACTTGAATTTGGTGCTTGAATATGATTGCTTTTGGCTCGAAATGTCTTTTGCAGGTTCAAAGCAGGGCACCTTTATTGCAATCGACTTATTCCTTAGTCCACTTAAGCGAGCACTGGGCTGCGGCTAAGCCTCCGAGTGGAAGTCTGGCTTACCACTCGGTAGGATTTTTATAACTTAGGCGAGTACTTGGACTGCAGCTAAGCCCCCGAGTGAGAGGTTTGCTCTTCACTCGGTAGGATTTTTGATTACTTAGGCGAGTACTTGGACTGCAGCTAAGCCTCCGAGTGAGAGGTTTGCTCTTCACTCGGTAGGATTTTTGATTACTTAGGCGAGTACTTGGACTGCAGCTAAGCCCCCGAGTGAGAGGTTTGCTCTTCACTCGGAAGGATTTTGATAACTTAGGCTAGCACTGGGCTGCAGCTAAGCCTCCGAGTGAGAGGTTTGCTCTTCACTCGGTAGGATTTTTGATTACTTAGGCGAGTACTTGGACTGCAGCTAAGCCCCCGAGTGAAAGGTTTGCTCTTCACTCGGAAGGATTTTGATAACTTAGGCTAGCACTGGGCTGCAGCTAAGCCTCCGAGTGAGAGGTTTGCTCTTCACTCGGTAGGATTTTTGTAACTTAGGCGAGTACTTGGACTGCAGCTAAGCCTCCGAGTGAGAGGTTTGCTCTTCACTCGGTAGGATTTTTGTAACTTAGGCGAGTACTTGGACTGCAGCTAAGCCCCCGAGTGAGAGGTTTGCTCTTCACTCGGTAGGATTTTTTATTACTTAGGCGAGTACTTGGACTGCAGCTAAGCCTCCGAGTGAGAGGTTTGCTCTTCACTCGGTAGGATCTTTGTAACTTAGGCGAGTACTTGGACTACAGCTAAGCCCCCGAGTGAGAGGTTTGCTCTTCACTCGGTAGGATTTTTATAACTTAGGCGAAACGGATTCGCAGCTAAGCCTCCGAGTGGGAGTCTGGCTCACCACTCGGTAGGATTTTTATAACTTAGGCGAAACGGATTCGCAGCTAAGCCTCCGAGTGGGAGTCTGGCTCACCACTCGGTAGGATTTTTTACAAACTTAGGCGGAACGGATTCGCGGCTAAGTCACCCACTGAGGGGAAATTTTATTAGACAAAATGAAAAGTGACAAAAATTATGGAGGAACTATGACACTATTATTTTGAGGTCCATGAACTACAGAAGTACTTTATTGCAACTCATCCGAGTGATAAAACTTAAGTGTAAAATGGGCGGAGTAGTTCCGCGTTCCAAGCTCGGGGCTCGTCGATATTATGCTCGACGTTGTAAAGACGGTACGCCCCGTTGTGGAGAACCTTGGTGACGATGAAGGGACCTTCCCAAGAAGGAGCAAGCTTGTGTGGTTTGTGCTGATCCACTCGGAGAACCAAATCTCCTTCCTGGAAGGCTCGACCTCTCACATTTCTGGCGTGGAAACGACGCAAATCTTGTTGGTAGATGGTCGACCGGATCAGAGCCATCTCCCTTTCTTCCTCTAAAAGGTCGACTGCGTCCTGCCGCGCTTGTTCAGCTTCTGCTTCGTTGTAGATTTCAACTCGAGGAGCATTGTGGAGAAGATCACTCGGCAAGACTGCTTCAGCTCCGTAGACCAAGAAGAATGGAGTTCTTCCGGTCGACCGATTAGGTGTGGTCCGTAGTCCCCAAAGCACTGAGGGAAGTTCGTCGACCCAAGCTCCAGCTGCATGCTTGAGATCACGCATCAGTCGGGGTTTCAATCCCTTGAGAATCAGGCCATTGGCTCGCTCTGCTTGTCCATTCGACTGCGGATGGGCGACTGAAGCGTAGTCGATCCGTGTGCCTTGAGAGTTACAGAAATCTCTGAATTCCTCCGAGTCAAAGTTCGACCCATTATCCGTAATGATGCTGTGCGGGACTCCATATCTGAATATTAGTTCCCTGATGAAACTAACAGCAGTACCGGCGTCAAGGTTCTTGATTGGTTTAGCCTCAATCCACTTGGTGAACTTGTCGACTGCCACCAGTACATGCGTGAAGCCACTTCGCCCTGTTCTCAAAGGACCGACCATGTCCAACCCCCATACTGCGAAAGGCCAGACGAGTGGAATGGTCTTCAGGGCTGATGCAGGCTTGTGCGACATATTCGAGTAAAACTGACATCCCTCGCACTTATCCACTATCTCCTTTGCCATCTCATTCGCCTTTGGCCAGTAAAATCCGGCTCGGTATGCTTTGGCCACGATGGTCCGAGAGGACGCGTGATGACCACAAGTCCCCGAGTGAATATCATTAAGGATGATTCGACCTTCTTCCGGCGTTATGCACTTCTGACCGACTCCAGTCGCGCTTTCTCTGTATAACTGTCCTTTGATTACGGTAAAGGCCTTAGATCGGCGGACGATCTGTCGAGCCTCTTCCTCATCCTCCGGGAGCTCTTTTCTCAGGATATACGCGATATATGGAACCGTCCAATCGGGAATGACCACCAAGATCTCCATGACCAAGTCGACCACTGCTGGGACTTCAACCTCAGTCGGATCTGTGGCACTCTTGGGCTGTGGAGCTTCTTCGGTGAAAGGATCTTCTTTGACTGACGGAGTGTGTATATGCTCCAAGAACACACCACTCGGAATGGCTTCTCTCTTGGATCCTATCTTTGCTAGATCATCAGCTGCTTGATTTTTCAGTCGGGGTATATGATGGAGCTCCAACCCCTCGAACTTCTTTTCCAGCTTCCTCACTGCACTGCAGTATCCAGTCATGGCTGGGCTTCTCACGTCCCACTCCTTCATCACTTGGTTGACCACTAAATCCGAGTCGCCATAGACCATCAGGCGACGGACGCCGAGTGAAATGGCCATGCGCAACCCATATAAGAGGGCCTCATATTCTGCCTCATTGTTGGAGGAATCAAAGTGAATCTGGAGCACATATCTGAGCTTATCTCCTCTGGGGGAAACCAGGACGACCCCAGCACCGGAACCATTCAACATCTTAGAGCCATCAAAGAACATGGTCCAATGCTCCGAGTGAACTTCAGTCGGCTGCTGCTGTTCAATCCACTCGGCGAGGAAATCTGCTATTGCCTGGGACTTAATGGCTTTCTTTGCCTCAAACTTGATATCAAGGGGAAGAAGTTCAATCGCCCATTTGGCCACTCGACCAGTTGCATCTCTGTTGTGCAAAATCTCTGATAGTGGAGCGTCGCTGACGACTGTGATGGAATGATCAGAGAAATAATGAGCAACCTTCTTTGTGGTCATGTATATTCCATACACAAGCTTCTGATAATGAGGATATCTCTGCTTGGATGGAGTCAAGACTTCAGACAAATAATACACTGGGCGCTGAACTTTGAGAGCTTTTCCTTCTTCTTCCCGCTCGACCGTAAGCACAGTACTGACGACTTGTCCTGTGGCTGCGATATAGAGCAACAGAGGCTCTTTGCTGATTGGAGCAGCAAGCACCGGCTGGGTGGAGAGCAGAGCTTTTAGCTCGGCAAACGCTGCATCAGCTTCTGGAGTCCACTCGAACTTGTCTGCCTTCTTCATCAGTCGGTAAAGAGGCAATGCCTTTTCACCGAGTCGTGAGATGAATCGACTTAATGCGGCCAAGCATCCAGTAAGCTTCTGGACATCGTGCACTCGCACAGGGCGTTTCATTCGGAGAATAGTGCCAATCTTCTCTGGATTAGCGTCGATTCCTCGTTCGGAAACGAGAAAACCGAGTAACTTGCCACCAGGAACTCCAAATGTGCACTTTGATGGATTGAGCTTGATATCATACCTTCTGAGGTTGGCAAATGTTTCGGCGAGATCAGCGAGCAGGTCGGAACCTTTTCGTGACTTGACAACGATATCATCCATATATGCTTCCACATTCCGACTGATTTGAGTGAGTAGACACTTCTGAATCATTCGCATAAATGTGGCTCCGGCATTCTTGAGGCCGAATGGCATGGTGATATAGCAGAAGCACCCGAATGGAGTGATGAAAGCTGTTTTTATCTCGTCGGGTCCGTACAGACGGATCTGGTGGTACCCGGAGTAGGCGTCTAGAAAAGACAGTCTCTCGCATCCCGCGGTCGAGTCAACAATTTGATCTATGCGAGGGAGAGGAAAATGATCTTTCGGGCAGGCCCGGTTGATGTGCTTGAAATCAATGCACATTCGGAGCGATTTGTCCTTCTTAGGAACCATGACGACATTAGCGAGCCACTCGGAGTGGTATATCTCTCGGATAAATCCTGCCGCCAACAGTCGAGCCACTTCCTCACCAATGGCCTTTCTCTTCTGGACGGCGGACCGCCGAAGATGCTCTTTGACTAGTTTTGCAGATGAGTCGACTCTTAGGCGATGCTCAGCCAGTCCCCTGGGAACACCTGGCATGTCAGCGGGCTTCCATGCAAAAATGTCCCAGTTCTCACGGAGGAACTGGATGAGCGCTTCTTCCTATTTCGGGTCGAGTGTTGTGGAGATGTGGGTCGGAGCTGCATCGGGGTCGGTCGGGTGAATGTGAACAGGCTTCGTCTCACCGGACGACTGAAATGCAGACTCTGTGGCGGGTTTCTTGGATCGCAGCAAATCACTCGGATCTGCATTTTGCTTGTATTCTTCGAATTCGACCGCTGTCACCTGGGAATCGGCAATCTTTGAGCCCTTCTGAAAGCACTCTTCTGCCTTTTTCCGATCACCGGTGACAGTGATCACTCCTTTGGGGCCGGGCATCTTCAATTTGAGGTACACGTAACATGGTCGAGCCATGAACCGTGCGTAAGCTGGTCTCCCCAAAATGGCATGATATGCACTCTGAAAATCCACGACCTCAAACGTCAACTTTTCTTTGCGAAAATGTTTCGAATCACCAAACACCACGTCCAGAGCTATTTGGCCGAGTGACTCGGCTTTCTTCCCTGGTATAACTCCATGAAAGCTCATGTTACTGGTGCTCAGTCGGGACATCGGAATGCTCATTCCTTTCAGTGTGTCTGCATACAACAAATTCAGCCTGCTTCCACCGTCCATCAGCACTTTTGTCAGTCGAGTGCCTTCGACAACTGGATCGACCACCAAAGCTTGCCTCCCAGGGGTGGCAATATGAGTTGGGTGATCAGATTGGTCGAATGTGATGGGTATTTGGGACCATTTCAAATAATTTGCTTTTGCTGGGGCAACCATGTTCACTTCTCGGTTAATGACTTTCAATCGACTCTTGCTTTCCACATCTGCAAAGATCATCAGAGTGGAGTTGATATGCGGATATCCTTCCTCACTGTCCTCCTTGTCTTCGGCCTTGTCCGACTCCTTCTCCTTGTCCTTAGATTGTTTTCCCTGAAACTACTGGATCAGGAGTCGACATTGGCGAGTGGTATGCTTCGGGTAGATGATATTCCCCTCTTCGTCTTTCTTCGTGTGGATGTGACACGACATATCCATCACGTCGTTCCCTTCTTTATCCTTCACCTTCTTAGGGTTCCAGGATCCTTTTGGTTTCCCTTTAAACTTTCCTTGAGTCACGGCCAGAGCCTCTCCAGGAGCTGCCGGTTCAGCCTTCCGCTTCTGTTTCCGACTGGTGTTTCCCTTTTCCGACTGGCTCGGCTTGTGCTTGCCGCTTCGGAGTCGGTCTTCTTCTTCGCCGTTGGCGTACTTGGTAGCAATCTCCATCATCTGACTCAAGGTCATGTCACCGGTTCGACCAAACTTCAAGCTCAATTCTCTGTTCTTGACGCCATCTTTAAAGGCGCAGACTGCCTGATGATCAGACACATTCTCCACAGTATGGTGCAAAGTGATCCATCTCTGAATATACTCTCTGAGAGTCTCATTGGTCTTCTGCCTGCAGACTTGCAACTCCGTCAGTCCAGCCGGTCATTTGCAAGTTCCTTCAAACATTCTGATGAACACTCGGGACAGATCTTCCCAAGTGTAAATGCTGCTAGGAGGTAATTGAGTCAACCATGCCCTGGCAGAACCTTCCAGCATGAGGGGCAAATGCTTCATGGCCACCTCGTCGTTCCCACCACCAATCTGAACCGCCACTCGGTAGTCCTCAAGCCAAGTTTCAGGCTTAGACTCACCAGTGAACTTGCTGACTCTTGTTGCCAACCTGAAATTGGGAGGGATAACTGCGGCACTGATAGCTCTGCTGAAACATTCAGGACCAGAAACATGCACTCGACTGCTTGTGGGCGCATCTCTGTCGAGTCCGCCTCGATGGGCTCTGTTCCGGTCGACCAAACCTTGCACGATAATGGATCGCGCGTCGAAGCCTGGTTCTCTGGGGTCGACTGGAACTCTTCGCCCCGTACTGAACTGACGTCTGTCATCTTGCTGCCGAGGAGCGTAAGACCCACCCCTCGGAGGGGAATTGGGCACTCGACGCCTATCATCTCGGTCGAGTCGGTCACCATATTGGTCTCGCTGATTCTTGCGCCCTTCACGCCGCGGAGGCGTTCTGGGACTGTGAGCCGACTGAACCGTATTCGCAGCGACGGATCGACTGTGAATTCTGTTGCGCGACTGCGACACGGCCGAATTCTGGTCTCCTGCTGCCCGGAGCAGATCTCTGATCTGCATCAAGCCTCTGCCAGCTTCCGACTGAGAGGGCTGGATGGACTCTGCTATACGGGTCGCAGCTGCTAAATTCTGGATTGGGGTTCGATATACCTGAGTCGGCGGGAAGAGTTGACGTCGACTGGTGTCGGGAACTCGTGGCCGCGCACGCTCGTCGAGTGCTCGCTGAAGATTCTCCAGTCGAGTGCGTTCGGCCAAATTGGCCAAACGTGCCTCCTCCAAGGCGCGAGCCTCGGGGGTTTCTCCTGCGATGGGAGTACGCAGGACATCCACGTTCCTGCGGCGAAGTTCTTCTCTTTGCAGAGAGTCGAGTGGCTCGGGCTGGTACTCTTCGTGATCTCGTGCGGGGTCGCCTCCGTCGCCTGCTCCACCATCACGGGCGAAGCCCGGGGGACTGTGGGGCCCATCGACCATCAGGATTTCCGCCGCCGGATCACTGCTATCGCACTCGGATGCGGTCTCTACGGAGCCAGTCGACAGATCGAATAGGCCGTAGAGAGATTCGTCGGGCTCGATTGCTGCAACTTGGGTGGTGGCCATTTGGCGAGCCACCGCGTGCCTCACCCATCGCTGAAGCCTCGACCGGCCTGAGCGCTTGCGCTGGCGGGAGACCGGGAGGGTGGCCGATGGGGGAGTCGACCGATACGGGGTCGACGGTTGCCGCAGCAGAACACCGCGGACACATGCACGAAAATGCGTCGCACCGCGGACGGGGAGCGCATCGACGTCGAGTGGAGCCTCCTGGAGCCAGGCGGAGTCGTCGGCGACGAAGGTGAGAGCACCGAGACGGATCTCTCGACCCTCGACCAAAACTCCAGCAGCCACCATGATGAAAGTACTCGGAAGAATCGCAACTTCTCCACAAAATCGCTAAAACACCTGCCCCACGGTGGGCGCCAACTGTCGTGGTTCTAAGCCTGACAGTAGAGTGGGGGGTAGGTATGGAGAGGCAAGGTCCTAGCTATGGAGAGGTTGTAAACACAAGAGATGTACGAGTTCAGGCCCTTCTCGGAGGAAGTAAAAGCCCTACGTCTCGGAGCCCGGAGGCGGTCGAGTGGATTATATGTATATGAGTTACAAGATGCCCAACCCTTCTACCTGTGGAGGGGGTGGCTTATATAGAGTGCGCCAGGACCCCAGCCAGCCCACGTAGGAGAGGGTTTAAGGTGAGTTAAGTCCGGGGCGTTACTGGTAACGCCCCACATAAAGTGTCTTTACTATCATAAAGTCTACTTAATTACAGGCCGTTGCAGTGCAGAGTGCCTCTTGACCTTCTTGTGGTCGAGTGAGTCTTCGTGGTCGAGTCCTTCAAGTCAGTCGAGTGAGTCCCTCGTTGGTCGACTGGAAGGTGACCTCTTCTAAGGGTGTCCTTGGGCAGGGTACTTAGATCAGGTCTGTGACCCTACCCTAGGTACATGACCCCATCAGATGGAGCTTCTGCTCCGGCGATGCAGCGCCGTAGGGAATGGAGGGACGTGCTGCTCCGGGCGCTCGACGGCGTCTCTGTTGAGAACTGAGTCGAGGCAGCGGTTCGGCGGCCATGAGTTGGGCTCCTGTTACAGAGAACAAGAGAGATGAGAGGTGGAGGTGGGAAGGAGAAGGAGGAAGAGGCGCGAGGGAAGGGGCCTTGGAGGTCGAGGTCGGCGGGAACGGCGCGCGGGCTGATCCGGGCGGAGGTATGCGGGACCCCGCCGATGGCGTGGCCTGAGACGACGGCGCCATGGGGATTGGTCCCCTGGATGCATCCTGCGATGCTGGAAGAAGCAACAGCGGGGTTTGTGGAGAGGCGAGGTGGAGGAGGAGCTGGCGGCGCAAGTAGAACCAGAGGGAGAGGGTCGAGGGAATCGGTTGGAGCACGGGGATCAAGCGGATGGGGCGCTGCGAGGGAGATGGTTCTCGGGCTCCTGGCGGTATTGGTGGGAGCGAGAGGGAGGAGGGGATCGGGTTAGGTTAGCAACGGAACTGGTGGGCCGGCGCGAGAGGCCCAGGTGGGCTCGCTGATGGGCTTAGAGGTAAATGGCCGGCCTGGCTCCCTCTTCTCACTCCTCTTCTCACCCTTTTCAAAACAGAAAAATAAAGAGAAAGAAAAAGGGGAGAAAAGAAAGGTTAGAGAAAGAGTTTGGGCACGGGGATAATTTTCACAGACTCGTAAAAATGTGCACGGTCCATGAAAATTAGGGGAGACATGATTGAAAGATGTCATTCAAACACATTTGAATTTAATTCAAATGGGTTTGAACTAGGGCTTGGTTATAGAAGTGTCCAAAAATGTTGAGGTTTAGGAGGAGCCTGATTAAAAGAGATGAGAGATATTGGCAAGGTTTGAAGGTCAAACTCGAAGAGGAATAGACATGGGGAATTATTGCACGTGTGTTCATGGGTGATTCCGAAAATGGAATATTTAATATAGCTCCCTACACATATTGGAAGATATGTTATAAAGAGAATTTCACCATGTGAATATCCCTCGATTTAAATGGACCGAAGATCCATCCGATTTTATTTGGTTGAGTTAAGAAAAAGAAATGACATGATGGCATGATGACATGATGCAATGCACACGATGCAAAGATGAATGCAATGAACCAAACAAATCACACGACGGAAGCCAGAAACCTTGGAAGGCATCTGACGCTCCGGTCTTGGGGTGTCACAAAAGATGTACCATGACCTCAAGCAGTCGTATTGGTGGACTCGAATGAAGCGCGAGATTGCTCAGTTCGTGAATGAATGTGATGTCCACAGAAGAGTGAAAGAAGAATACCAACGACCAGCTGGTCTCCTCCAACCTCTTGCCATTCCAGAATGGAAGTTTGACCATATTGAGATGGACTTCGTGACTGGATTTCCCAAGTCCAAGCGTGGCAATGATGCTATCTTTGTTGTCATCGACAAGCTCACTTAAGTGGCTCATTTTCTTCCTATCAAAGAATCTATCACAGCAGCTCAGTTGGCAGAGCTATATACCTCCAGGATTGCCTCTTTGCACAACATTCCGCAGTTGATATCTTCAGATCGTGGAAGCATCTTCACTTCAAAGTTCTGGGATTCCTTTCAGAAGTCCATGGGCACCAGCATTCGGTTCAGACAACCTTTCATCCTCAAACTAGTGGCCAAGTCGAGCGAGTAAATCAAATTCTTGAAGATATGCTCAGGGCATGTGTCATTTCTTTCGGTATGAAGTGGGAAGATTGTCTTCCATATGCCAAGTTCTCCTAGAACAACAGCTTCCAACCGAGTTCGGGCAAGGCCCCATTCGGGATTCTCTATGGCAGAAAGTGCCGTACCCCTCTTAACTGGTCAGAGACTGGTGAACGCCAACTTCTTGGCAATGACTTGATCACAGAGGCTGAAGAAATGTTCAAAGTAATTATGAAAATCTCAAAGCCGCGCAATCGCGCCAGAAGAGTTACTATGATAGCAAGCATCTTGACTTGGCTTTCAAGATCTGAGACCATGTCTACCTCCGCGTCTCTCCAATCAAAGGTACTCGTCGCTTCGGTATCAAAGGGAAGCTTGCCCCTAGATACATGGGTCCTTTCAAGATCATTGACAAAAGTGGCGATCTCGCCTATCAACTTGAGCTTCCGTCCAACTTTGCAAATGTGCATGACGTGTTTCACGTGTCTCAGCTTCGCAAGTGTTTCAAGACTCCTGATCACACCATCAACTTCGAAGAGATTGATCTCCAAGAAGACCTGTCTTATCATGAGCATCCCATTGCTATCCTTGAAGAAATTCAGTGCAAGACTCGGAACAAGTCTATCAAATTCCTGAAAGTGAAGTGGTCACATCATTCCGACCGTGAAGCCACCTGGGAACGCGAGGACCACCTCTGTTCCAAATATCCGGAGTTTTTCCATTCCTAGATCTTGGGACGAGATCCTTTCGTAGTAGTGGAGTGTTATAACGCCCCGTATGTAACTTGCCATATTTGTATTCCAACTCTTGCCATTTTTGGCACTAAGTTATGATATTCCCTCGTGGTTGGGTTTTGTATTCGTTTTGCTTTTTGTCCATGTCACGCATCTCATATCATGTCATCATGTGCATCACATTTGCATATGTGTTCGTCTCATGCATCCGAGCATTTTCCCCGTTGTCCATTTTGCATTCCGGCAATCCTACGTCCTCCGGTGTCCCCTTTTGCTTCTTTTCATGTGCGGGTGTTAAACGTTCTCGGATTGGACCGAGACTTTCCAAGCGGCCTTGGTTCACCACCGGTAGACCGCCCGTCGAGTTTCGTGCCATTTGGATTTCGTTTGATACTCCAACAGTTAACCGAGGAACCGTAAAGGCCTCGTGTGTGTTGCAACCCAACACCCCTCCAAAGTGGCCCAAAACCCATCTAAAACCCCTCCATCCTATCGGTCGTTCGATCATGATCGCGTGGCCGAAAACCGCACCTCATTTGGACTCTCCTAGCTCCCTCTACCTATATAAACCCCCTCTCCCCCGAAATTTTGGGCAAAAACCACCCCTAACCCTAGCCTCTTCCTCCTCCTGCCACCGGACGCGTCTGGATCGGGCCGGACACGTCCGCTCGCTGCCGCTCGACCAATCAGTTGACGCCACATGGCCCCGGCCACCGCCGGCCCGCTCGGGCCCGAGGCAGGCCCCCGCGGCCCATCCTCCACGCGCCGCCGCCCGCCTAATCGCTGCCCGCGGCCGCCTGCCTTACCGCCGCCCGGCCGAGCCCCGCCCTTCGCCGGCACCGTCCCTCTCGGCCGCTCCATTGCCAGAGTGCGCCCGCGTAGCGCCGCCTCTTCTCGCTGCCGGGGACCGGAGCTCCTCGGGTTCCGCGCCCAGATCCGGCGCCCCTCGCCGGGATCCGCCTTCTCCGGCCATCTCCTCCCCGCTCCGGCCGCCGCACGGTCCAACTCCGGCGAGTCCACCGCCACCTCAAATTCCATGCTACAGTAGAACCCTAGATCCAGATCTGACTCGGAGGTTGATTTTCGTTTAAGTCATTTTTCATGTTCATATATTCTAGCTCTGTTCTACATGCCATAACTTTGTGCCCGTAGCTCCGTTTTGAGCGTGTCATATATCAAATTGTTCGTCTGGATGCGTTCTTCATTTCCTTCCATTGCACCATGCTTGTTTGAGTACATCTGGATGCCTAAAAGGCTGTTGCAAGAGTGCTATAAAATGTTAGTTTTTGTTTCTTAACAGATTATGGACATTTGTCATTTTTGCCATGATTAATGTGTGCCTCCTATGAACTTGAGCCCTACATGTGTTTTGGGCTATGCCATGCCATCTTTACAGGGGTGTATGCCATGTATTTTTGTGATAAACGTGGTGACTAGAACAAGGATGCAAAGTACC